>NW_015505746.1:388335-428593 GCF_001515645.1 Sinocyclocheilus grahami
GAATGTTTTGCGGGGGGTTGGGGGGGGGGGGGGGGGGGGGAAATCAGCACAATGTGTCACATAGTCACAATGTGTCAGAAGTTGGCAGAGAGTCTCTGGATCTGAGGTTGAAAACCCCTGCTTTAAAGGAACAGCGCTGTGTTTTGATTGATTGATTGATTGACTGACTGACTGACTGACTGACTGACTGACTGACTGACTGACTGACATAAAACGTCTCAGGTTTCTGAGAAGGGGAATGAGACACTGTGTCATGGAGTTGACACTATGGGTAGCACCATCAGCATGACTGGTGTCTGAAGCGCATGTAACCTCACGCCAATATTCACTGTCAGTGTCAATGTCATTTTATTTATAAAGCACTATTTAAAACAACATCTGTTTACCAATGTGCTGTACATAATATAAACAACAATATTAAATCAAATACAATAACATATCATAAAAACAGACAATAAGACAAAAGGATCAGGTAGCAAACACCTATTCCTGCAATAAGACAATAAGCCAGTAGGACAAAAACAGCAGGTAACAAACAGCTATTCCTAAATAATTGATAAAAAGCTATGTCAAACAAATAAGATTTCAGTTTGGACTTAAAGTTAGTTACATACTTACAGTATAGTTGAGGAAGTCCTAATATTAATCAGCAAGCTATAATCTTGGCGCAGCTACTGCACATATTTCAATTTTGTCCTTGAGACCATTAATAGTCCCTAATTTGATGATCTCAAATATCTTCCTGAACCATGTTCCAATAAAAGATCAGTCAAATAAGCAGGTTCTAAACCATTTAGAGATTTGTAGACCATTAACAGAATTGTATACTCAATTCTGTAACGAACCGGTAACCAGTGCAATGACTAGTATTGGTGTAATGTGTTCGTATTTGTTTACCCCAATCAGGAGCATAGCAGCTGCATTCTGAACCACTTGCAGTCTTAAAGAGAAACTTGATTTATCCCCACGTAAATTGAATTACAATAGTCAAGCCTTGAAGTAATGAGGGCATGAATAGCCCTCTCAAAATTCCTAAAATGCTCTTAAATGAAAGAAACTGGATCTGACCACAGAACTGATCTGTTTATCGAACTTCAGTGCACTATCCAAATATTCATTGGCAACGGCAGTCCATGACGTCAGAAGCAGGGCGAGTAAAAAATACACCTGTAATACACATCATCAACTCTTTAGTCTAAAGGAACCTTTCTCACTCGTGGGACTGGCCTCAGCCTTATATATGCCCCAAGAGCATAGCTCTAAGGGGGAAATACGCAACAAAGCTTCAACTATGGCAGGCATCTCTCACCAGTATTTTGACATGGTTCTTAGAGAGCAGCCCACGGTGGAGCTTCTATTCCATTTTAATGTCCCTAGATTAATTAGAGGAGAAATCTCATAGCCCGACCTGAGTAAAAGCACTTATCCATGCCTCTCTATATTTAATGGTTCAACTATAGAATACTACAATTTAAAGGATCATCAGTGATCCAAATCTACTAGTCAGTTTGTAATACTGATCATCTTGAGAGAACTACAGAAGCACCCTACCAAAGGGGAGCATACATCCCTTCTTCCCTTGGGGAGGGAGGGAAGGGCGGTAAACAAAACAGAGAGAGTCTTGTGAGACGGACATCATATTTCTGTTCACCCTACTCTACCCTTATAGGATTTTTTTAGCAATCTACCAAAGGGAGCATGCAAAGCACTAAACCCTCAATAATTAGCACTTCATATTAAAACCTTCAATGTTACCAATCAGCAACTGTTTCAAGAGATAATCCCTGCCCCTAATCCAAGTCAACAGATCAGGTATGCCTGCAATACGGCCATCATGTGCAAGGCATCTCCAGCCTGACCCATTGCTACATCCGCCCTGCCAATCAACCACAAGGTGGTCTGTAATGGTTTGGAAGGCAAGACCGGAGCCTTCACTAAGGATGCCTGACCCTGTGAGAAATAGCTAGCCAGCGTCTCCTCAACAGCTTCACGTATACCAGCTCGCACAATCCCTCCACATTTGCATAATTGGAATACTGAAAGGGAAATAAGAGAGCTCAATGTGTTTTTTTCCATAATCTCTCCAACTCAGTGTGATCACCTGGAAGAAATGGCAGGATCATGGGTGAGGGACAATCATGGCTTCCTGACACAGATCCAATCAACTGTAGCTGTGCATACGGGCCATAAAATCCAACAGTTTCCCGCGTGTGGGGCTGATAGGAGAGAGCTTGCTGTATCCATTTTCCAACCACATCCAACGCCTCAGGGAGAACTGGCACAACATGCTATCTGCTGCATCGGAAGATGCCTGAGACTGGGCCTTCTGATCCACCAGATCGTTCAAGCCTGCAATCGAGGATTGAGAAAGAGCAACCACACTCTGAAAACCTTTGCCCAGCTCCATCTGCTATCCCCACAGTCTAAGTATTCAAGCTGCCTCGGCAGCAGTGGGAAACGAACCGTGGGGTGCAGACATTTGTCCCTTTTCCTCGAGAAGAGAGCAAAGTGCAAGTGGAGCTTACTCAATGTGAGCTTGTCACAGAACGTGTGTACTCCTCTCCCATGCAAACAACCGTTTAACCAGATCGTGGTTTTCCTCAGGTGTCATATGGCGAGGACATGGAGGCACACACTTTCTGAAACACTTGCTGATTGAATTCTCCAATGTCTTCAATAGCATGGGCTATAAACAAATGACTTCTGAAGACAAAAAAAGGTTGATGACGTGTACTTCAGACACCCTTTTATACTCACAGGTGCTCCGCTTGTGACGTCATGGACTGTCTTTGCCTATGAATATTGGCATGAGGTCGCATATGCTTCAGACCAGTGGTGTAATGTAACGAAGTAATAATAGTTTTTTGGGAGAATCTGTATGTGACGAGAGGGGCGGGGCCGAGAGTTGTGGGAACGGAGCGAGGCCGGTGGAGTAAATGCTAATGCACGACACCTGCGCCACTCACCGGTCTCGAGTCCCACGGAGGAGCTCCGGAAGTATAAAAGGAGGAGTGATGACAGTGTTGGATGAGACAATGTTACCAATCAGCAACTGTTTCAAGAGATAATCCCTGCCCCTAATCCAAGTCAACAGATCAGGTATGCCTGCAATACGGCCATCATGTGCAAGGCATCTCCAGCCTGACCCATTGCTACATCCGCCCTGCCAATCAACCACAAGGTGGTCTGTAATGGTTTGGAAGGCAAGACCGGAGCCTTCACTAAGGATGCCTGACCCTGTGAGAAATAGCTAGCCAGCGTCTCCTCAACAGCTTCACGTATACCAGCTCGCACAATCCCTCCACATTTGCATAATTGGAATACTGAAAGGGAAATAAGAGAGCTCAATGTGTTTTTTTCCATAATCTCTCCAACTCAGTGTGATCACCTGGAAGAAATGGCAGGATCATGGGTGAGGGACAATCATGGCTTCCTGACACAGATCCAATCAACTGTAGCTGTGCATACGGGCCATAAAATCCAACAGTTTCCCGCGTGTGGGGCTGATAGGAGAGAGCTTGCTGTATCCATTTTCCAACCACATCCAACGCCTCAGGGAGAACTGGCACAACATGCTATCTGCTGCATCGGAAGATGCCTGAGACTGGGCCTTCTGATCCACCAGATCGTTCAAGCCTGCAATCGAGGATTGAGAAAGAGCAACCACACTCTGAAAACCTTTGCCCAGCTCCATCTGCTATCCCCACAGTCTAAGTATTCAAGCTGCCTCGGCAGCAGTGGGAAACGAACCGTGGGGTGCAGACATTTGTCCCTTTTCCTCGAGAAGAGAGCAAAGTGCAAGTGGAGCTTACTCAATGTGAGCTTGTCACAGAACGTGTGTACTCCTCTCCCATGCAAACAACCGTTTAACCAGATCGTGGTTTTCCTCAGGTGTCATATGGCGAGGACATGGAGGCACACACTTTCTGAAACACTTGCTGATTGAATTCTCCAATGTCTTCAATAGCATGGGCTATAAACAAATGACTTCTGAAGACAAAAAAAGGTTGATGACGTGTACTTCAGACACCCTTTTATACTCACAGGTGCTCCGCTTGTGACGTCATGGACTGTCTTTGCCTATGAATATTGGCATGAGGTCGCATATGCTTCAGACCAGTGGTGTAATGTAACGAAGTAATAATAGTTTTTTGGGAGAATCTGTATGTGACGAGAGGGGCGGGGCCGAGAGTTGTGGGAACGGAGCGAGGCCGGTGGAGTAAATGCTAATGCACGACACCTGCGCCACTCACCGGTCTCGAGTCCCACGGAGGAGCTCCGGAAGTATAAAAGGAGGAGTGATGACAGTGTTGGATGAGAGAGGACCAGGCCTAGATTTTATTTTGTGTTTTGTGTGCGGCAGTCGTCCGCGAGGGCTTTACTTTTATTTTGTGTTTGTTTATTTTATTAAAGTATTTAAATGTTCGCCAGTTCCCGCCTCCTTCTTCCCGTGACTACAAACGTTTGTTACACTGTACTTTACTTGAGTTTTTATATTTCAGCCAACTTTTACATTTACTCCACTACATTTCCTTATTAAAATGTATGCTTTTACTCCGATACATTTCCCCGAAGCATATTTGTTACTTAAAACAGACAGAAGTCAGAAGAACACGGACTGCAGGAAAGCAGGTTTGACGAATCAGTGGTCTGGCGTTTGCAAGTTAGATCCCTAAAAATACCTTTGCTCATGTGCAAACAAGTGCGCACAACCACGGATGATTTAATTTTCCACTCAAGTCGTGTCTGGGGTGTGCGATAATATGGTAAGTGTTGTTGTAATGATGTGCAATCTGACAATATCGAGTATGTCACCAAATCACACACAGAGAGTGCATGCACGTGATCAAGGCATTCTAAATTGTAGATGGCAAAATGTTTTTTATATTTATATAATTTAATATAGTTAACAATCTATATCCCACAACGAGTACCGTTTTTCTGCAGATATCAGCATGATAACAAATTTAATAATCATTTTATACAAGTTCAATAAAGTTAGCAATAAGTGACTTACATTTTAGACACAATATTGCCTGTTTTTGTTCAATTTTGCAAACGAAAATAGTTCCAAACAAAGATCACAGCACTGTTTTTGAGCATCGTCTTTTGAGCGTCTTTGAGCAATGGTGTTTACTTATTGAATGAATCAGTTTTTTTAACTAATTGGTTGAATAAATGATTCAGTGATTCACTCATTAGCACAGTCAAAGGCCCTGTCACAAATGGAAGACTTCATGTGCACTATGTGTATTACGTACTTTTACAATGGCCGCTGCGTGCGTGTGTCCGTTAAGTCCACGACACCGTAGGGTGTCCCATTCGTCATTTTAGCTTTCAAAAGGGTGCTCGTGAGCGCCCTCTTTGCGGCCGCTATGCGCCCTCAATGCACACTTCTGCCGAACCCGCACCGGGGCGAGTTCCGCAGCAGACTTCTACCCGACAGTCAAAGCGGCATTACGTCACGAAAGTGCAAACTCAGAGGAAGACCGTGAGGGTTTAGGGTGGCATTTGGGACAGGGCCACTTTGTTCCTGAATGAAGGTATGTAGGTAGGTCGTTTGAAGGAATCGGTTGAATCTCAATGACTTACTCATTAACAGTCACTTGCTGCCACCTACTGGTGGTTTTAATTTCACATTTCGACTATTTTTTTCATGCTTTAAATCATTTCAAATATCAGTATTCAACGGTTTATATGAAAAACTAAAGATTATTTATCCATCTGTAACTGCAGGTTAAATGCATCCATGTCCCCTCTGAGATACATAAACTGTGTAAATACATCTAAATGCTATTTCAGATGCAGATTCCAGAAATGTTTTCTTATGTTGGAATTAAAGAGACTAAGTACAGGATAAAGTGCTTCTTATTCTTACCCAAAGATACAAAATAGAAGAAAGAGTTAAAACTGAACAGTCTTGCTACTCAAGCTGTGTATGAACATTTTTATATATATATTTATTTGCTTCTTTTACATTTTGCATTTACTTGTACTTTTACTTTCAATACTTAAGTACATTTAAGATAAAAAAAAAGACTTTTCATACTTAAGTAAAATAAATATCACATACTTTAAGACTTTTACTCAAGTAATATTCTAAACAGTGACTTCAACTTCTATCAAAGTCATTTTCTGGTAAGATATCTGTACTTTTACTTAAGTATGGCTTTCGGGTACTTTATACATCACTGCTTCAGACACCAGTCAGGCGGATGGTGTTCCCCATAGCATCAACTCCATGACACACTGTCGAAGTGCCACCTCGAAAGGGAACCAATTAATTTAGATATTACTACATTATGCATATATTTAGGTTACCTGACTTTTTTTTTTAATGAGCTGAGAGAGTTTCTTTGTGTGATGTGGCATTTCATCTTTGTATGATATGAACCAAATTTACTGCGTCTCACAGAAGTGTGTGCGTGTTTATCATATAATGTTGTTTCCTTTTCTTTCACATATTAACACACCTCTTAAAAAATAGTATTTTCTGATCTAAAAATACTCTTCAAGAGCCATTCTCAAAAATAGGTGCTTAAGGGCACATAGTTCATATCAAAGCAAATCACAACTCAAGGAATTCAGCATAGCAACAACCCCAGCATGTCTGAATCCATGAGTAGTAACTGAATATCCTGCGCTGTGTTGCGCTGTGGGATGAGAGCCTTAAGTTGCTTTAGAGCCTCTGAGCCCACTTTACGCCCACGTTGGCTCCCACTCGCTCTGACACGTCCAGGGACTCAGCCGGGAGTGGGAGAGTTATGAAATATGAATTTCACTCAGGTTTCCAATGGCAACACAGACAAAATCTGCTATAGTGTTGCCTCCTGCTTCTGTAGGCTCATATGTTCGCCTTTCATCTCTCATTTTTTGGTAAATATGGCTTTTGTTTATTACAGAAACCATGTTCATGCTGACATATACAAGCTTGTTAATGACAAGAGGTCATTACACCTACACTGACTTTTACAGTATATGATGGTAAATTAATTAGTTACTGGCTTAATTACTTCATATACTGTATGTGTATTCGTTAAAGGGAAATGTGAACATAAATGTAAATGTGAATTTTAATAAGGTTCACTTTGCTAGTAGCTCCTAGACTGTAGTGCCTATGTTATGTTATGTTATGTTATGTTATGTGTTGTGTTTATTTGCCCCCAGTTTCATCTGGAGACCTTTAAGAGCCATTGCCCATTTTGTAGTGGGACAGAGAAGGAGGGGTCAATTTGGTGCTTTCAAGCCAGTGGAGGGCAGCATTGTATAAATGTGCCCTATGAATCCAAGCTGTCTGCATAAAGTCTTTAAAAGGTTGTTATTGAAAGAATCTTTAAACTTGTCGGGATTTTTACAGATCAAAAGCTTTACTACATGTTTCCATTGATAAAACACAAGCACAGAGATTAATGCAGTTTATAACAAAGAAACAATGTTGTAAAGAGATAGATGGAAAGATATATCAGCATCACATTGTATACAGAAAATGATTAATAATCAGCAAAAGTGGAGCAGACTGTGTATTTGTGTTGGATTCAATAAAATAAAGTGCTGGAAATGAATTATAATTCACAGACAAAAGATTTGAAATCAAATTAAATTATATTTATTATACACACAATTTATATTAATTGAGAGTCTACTTTTGCATATTCTTAAGGTGTATATAATTTATGCAGATATATAATATTTGCATTTTTTTTAATTGTTTGTCAAACAAAGGTATCAAGAAAATATGGTGAAAAATAAACTAAAGGAAATGGCGAACAGCATCTAAACTTGTGCAAACTACCTTGTACATTAAAATACATTTTAACATAAAATCTTGAAAAACAACATTGTCCATGTTATTAGTCAAGTGCTCAATTGCAATCTAAAATCAGCCAGTTCTGGTTCTTGACATGCCTTGTGATCAGTTGTTTGATGGCAAGTCAGATACCAGATCAGCTTATTTTTTTTCTCTTAAAAATAAAGGCATAGAGGTTTTTTATGCCTGCTCTCCCCCTCTAATTTAATTTTCTTTTTAAGTGTATCAGGAGAAGCAGGCACTTGTGTGAGTCTTAAAGAGATAGTCCATCCAAAATGAACATTTTGATGTTATTTACTCACCCTTATGTTATTGCAAACCATAATGACTTTCTTTCTTCTGCAGAAAACAAAAGAAAATATTTTGAAGAATGTTGGTAACCAAACAGTTTGGGTTCCCCTTGGCTTATTATCTGGGCAAAAATACAATGTAAGTCAATGGAAACTGTTGAGAAACTGTACGGTTACCAACATTGAAGAAGTAAATAAAGAAGAAGAAATAAAGTCATACAGGTTTGGAACGACATGTGGGCAAGTAAATAATTACAAAATTTAAATTTGGGGGTGGAACTATCCCTTTAAAAGACTGTCAATGCTGTTTTGTCATTGTCATTTTTCCGTTATTTCCTTTCATCTCGTTTTTATTCATCTAACATGAGATGTTATGTTGCATGTTGCATGTTGCATTATCATTTTTTAAAGAAACCTGTTATTTTATTATATTATTATCTTAATTACTAAAAGAAAAATTCATTTGTGAAATACAATAAACAGTCAGGCCATGAAGCAACAACACTTCCCCACACATAGCACCCGCTTCTCCCCTTACACAAACAGACCCATTCAATGACTAACAAACATGCCATCATAGTGCACTGGTTGTGAGAATGCATGTGCACATGCACATGTGTGAGTGAGTGCAGGTCTGTGTGTGTTTGTCAGCAGCATGGCATAGCCCAGCCTCAGAAGGAATGGCAGGACTCTGAGGTGGGGGACGTGCTCAGAGTGAACAAATCATGCTAATTGTTTTGGGAAGACTGTGAAAGTTAGACCCAAGATGAAGGCACAGAAGGAGGCTTTCTCTTGGGCATCAGCTGCTTTTGCTGCTCCTCTTCTCTTGAGCCTTGCAGTTCTGATTCACTCAGGTAAGAGGGACACATGTAACTTTTTTGCGAATGATAAAGTTGTTGGCCTAGATCGAGAACTTGTGGCGTAGTTATGGCTGGTTAAAGAAAGCTCAGTACCAAAGTTATTTTACCTTTTTATATTCTCTGTTTTGTATAAGATATTTCAAGGAGTTTAATGTCATTGCATATGGCAAGTTCTGATGGGTCTTGTAATGTGTAGACCAGTAAATTTAGACCATTTTGGACACTTCTATCACACTTATAATGGATGAATTTCATAGCATAAGGTAGCAAAATCTCAAATCAAGAGGGAAACAAATAATGCTACAGCTTTCTTCTGAGCTAGTGTCACTTTTTGAGCTTTTCTGAAATCTTTAACTGGTGTCAATATGATTTTTAGCTGATGTTTGGCAGCCAAAATGTCTAACAGTTCTTTTTATCTTAATAACAATGTTATGCTTAAAAAAAGTGTTCTTGCATTTTTTAAAACTCTATAAAGACTACTGTATCATATTTGATATGCAAATGTCTGAGGCCCTAAATGATCAACATGATCAAAACTTTGCTAAAAAAACTGTTTTACACAATCTCCTACATGCCTTTTGTCATCTGACTGACGTTTTTAGCAAGTAAAAGGCCTTTCTAAAATTGGTACACGTCTTTTGCTGTGAAATCTTTTTCAATCTTTTTTTTACATTTTTAAATAGTAAACGAGAGAATAACTTTTATAGTGTTGGTAATATTTCACTTACTGGACTCAAGCAACTTGACTGTCCATCCACCAATTTTTTTTTTTCTTTTTTCTTTTTTTTTTTAGAAAAATCATGTTAGAATATGAGTATCAAAAATTATACATCAGGCTTTTGAGGAACATTTATTTACCTCTCAGTCATCATTGCACTGTATTGTATTATATGTTTTCCACCTCAATAAAAACTACACAACTTTGATCATAAATCTAAGAATTGAAATATCATCTTACAAAAACATATTATTGGGCTATATAGAGTGACAACTGATATGTCTATGCATGTTATGTAAGTTGTCTGCTATACAGGATTTCATTGATTTACATTACAAGCTTTCAGATTTTCATCTTACTTTCTGGACATGTAAATATCAGCAACCGCACCAAATTGTATATTTACAAGTATGTTCAGTTTGAGCCTCTGAATGAAACTGAGGTGTTTTTCCCCTCCATATACAGTATATATATATCATAAAAGCATGATGTATCAAATATTATACTCAAAAAAACATGCATGCACAAAAAAGTAAACAAAAGTAGATTTTTCTGACTATGTTTTCATATGTACAGGGTTCAAATAAATTCCATTGGATTTTATATTGGGTTATATAATGCAGTGACATTCATACATTATGAGTATGACTTAAAAAAAACAGAGCATTGCTATACCACACTCAAATGAAAATGTAAAAAAAAGTTGAGTAAAATAAAAATGTTGTTTCTATAAGGTTCCTGTACAGTGTAATGCTGTGCCATGAAGCATTGTCAGAGCAGATATCAGCATTAAGACAATAAGTTACTAGATGGACTATGACGACTTACAATGTACTTTATATTGCTATTTACAACATCATGAAAACCCATTCCTATCCTCGCATCATGACTGCTTTAGAAGCTGTTTCTGTTGTACAATTGGCCAATGTTGTCATCAACAGACTCACAGGAGCCCCGTGTGTCACTTTTCATCTAATCACACTGATTGTTTGTCGCTCTGTAGGTCCTTTTCATGCCAGGAAATTGGGCCAAACAATTCAAGCTTTTGTGTGCACATCTCTGGCAGGCCTTTCCCACTGTAAGCAGTTACTAAGGAGATGAGCTGTTTCCACACAGGCTTTATTCTGCTGCTTATCAAACAAAGAGAATGAGAATCTTTGATGCTTTACATTAGAATACTTACAGCTTTAAAAGGTGACCTACTCAAATATTTATTGTACAGTACTAAACAAGTAAAACAAATCTTTTTTAAGAATGAAGCATTGACGTTTAATAATTAAGCATTTTCTAAAGCATATTAGAATAATTTCTGAAGGACCATTCAACTTTGGCCTCAAAAACATAATTTACATTTTAAAATATATATATAAGAAAGTAGTTTTTTAAATGCTGCTATGATGAGCATAAAACTCTACTTCCAAATAAATTAAAGAAATCTTACAGAGCCCAAACTTTTAAATGGTAGTGAATATTGCTATAACTATGCATGATTATATAGTTAGTTACATTTTGTTATTTGTCATTATTTTTCCTGCTGTCTGTGAGCCTGTCAGAACAGAGCTGTGACCCGTTTTTGGCTTGTGACTTTGTGATATTAGTCATCAATATCTGAAAGAGCTTGTCGTAAAAGGTGTCTTGGACTGTGCAAGTGTGCTTTACATAAGTTATGTTGTTGCCCTCTCTGGCAATGGGATCTGATGAGTGTTATTATAATTTTACATGCACAAGATTGCAGTGAAGTCAGAAAGAAGGCAGGGTGAGGCCTTACCAAACTGACAAATTAAGAGTAATCTTCCCTGTGTGTGTGGAAACAATAATAAGGGGAATGCCAAATCTGCATGCACTAACCATCACCTAATGTGAACACAACCTAAAGTTGGAATGAAATAGAAATGCATCTATTTTCTAAATGCATGTTGTTGGCCCTATTGTGAATAATTCTTTTTTTTTATTTGTTTGATTGAAATGTATGTCACAATTCAGAATAAAAAATGTGTCACTTCTATAATATGGCGAAAGAAATGCAATGCTAAATTGAATAAAAAGGGCACGATTTTACAGTATCAGTCATGATTAACGCAGGTAATAATTATGTACTCTTTATGTATGAGCATAATACATGTCATGTATTAATGGGTCAATCCTTTTGTGGATCAAACCATCAAACTTCTGATTATGAACCTTGAGCTGTATAAAATGTGTTTTTTTGAGTAAAAAAAAAAACACTAAAATCACTATGCAAGGAGTATATATATATGTATGTGTTTAGGCGTACATTTAAGATAATTTAAACTGAATAGAAAATTTCCCTTCGTTTGCATTAAACATAAAATAATAAACTTTATGAGATGCATATTTATCAGTCATTTCTGCACTCAAAATCGTGACAGTTTAACCACTAACTTTTCACATCTGTTTTAATTAAATAATATTTTCAGAATGTACGTATTCAAATTGCGGAGAATCAAAATAAAACTGTTCATTGTGAAAACAATTACATTTATTCAGCTAAAAAGTATGAACATTATTAAAATGAGGAACGAGGAATATTCACTTATAGTTCAAATGTATGAGATTATAACAAGTTAGATTTATTGATCATAAATATATAAACCTGATTTAAAACACATTCAGTTTATTAGTACTAGGAATCTTATCTGTTTATTACCTGTTTCATTAATGTATGGCTCACAAATATGCATCACATTTAAGTTTATTAGCTTCTTCGGTCACACTTTAGTTTAAGGTCCAATTCTCACTATCAACTAACTATTAACTACAACTTTTGCCTCAATAAACTCCTAATTTGCTGCTTATTAACAGTTAGTAAGGTGGTTGTTAAGTTTAGGGGTAAAATAGAATAAGACATTGAAATGGGCTTTTGACACAACCAGTATTGTATAAAGTGCTATACAAAAATAAAGGTGACTTGACTTTATAAGTACCAATAAACAGCCAATATGCTAGTAATATGCATGCTAGTTAATAGTGAGAATTGGCCCTTCAAATAAAGTGTTATCTTTTGTTTATGATAAAACATAGACATTTTATAAGCAATTCAAAAACAGAAATCTTAAATTTTGAGTGCAGTCAACAACAGTTCAGGAAATGACTTGATGAAATATTTGATAATTACGTCACTGGTGCTGAATTGATCTCTTTGCATTTTGGCAAACTAGCATTTGTCTCATAAATCAGATGTCTGAATTAGATTGTTCATGTCACAGCATGTGTTCAGGGAGTGAACATCACCAGTCTCGAGACTCTAATCAGAGGGACGGTGGGTGGAGAAGCTCTACTCTCCGTCCGATACTCAAGCACCAGTCTGGATCCTCCTGTAATCAAATGGCACCTGAAAAGGGACAAACCTGTTACAGTGGTCCAGTCCATTGGCACGGAGATCATTGGTAACCTGCGACCAGAATACAGAGACCGTATCCTTGTGTTTGAGAATGGAACGCTGCTACTCCATAACCTCAAGCTGTCTGATGAGGGCACTTATGAAGTAGGGATCTCCATCACCGATGACACCTTCACTGGAGAGAGCAGCATCAATCTGACGGTGGATGGTAAGAAAAATCAAACATAACACAATCCTAACTGGTATCATAATCTACTTTTAGCAGTAACTCATAACAATAAAACCATGCCTGATGTTTTGCCAGAGCCAATCTCTAAACCACATGTCCACATGGTCACCTCCACCGTGCTGGAACTGACGCAGAATTTCACACTAAACTGCACCCATGAAACAGGCACTAAGACCACCTATGGCTGGGCAAAAGGTGGCCATCCATTACTAAACGAGACCCGGTTGCTGCTGTCCCTGGATCAGAAGGTCCTGACCATCACACGTGTTCAGATGGTTGATGACGACGTCTACAGCTGTATGGTGGAGAACCCTATTAGTAGCATGAGAAGTCTACCAGTCAGACTCACCGTTTACAGTAAGAATGGGTTATTTGAGCATAATTTTACATATTCAGTACATATTTGTGTCATGTTTGTAGTTCTTTAAGAAGTAAAAACGGCTGAAAATGTTCTTCTGTTTCCAGAAAGGAGCACTCTTTATATCATACTGTCTACAGTGGGCATCTTCCTCCTCGTCACCCTTGTAACTGTGTGTGCTTGCTGGAAGCCGTCAAAAAAGTATGACTTTTTTTTCCCCCTTCCCAATGTTGGTGTAAACTGTTTGTCACCACAAATACTTTCATTAACAGATCAAAAAGACTGAAGTCCAAAACTGTTAAACCACGATCCATTCCACAAAATCATCACATCAGGTATCAAGACGTCAAGCCAGAGGGTATGTAATTATGCTGATATCGATTTCATAAGTGTAAATACACACTGGGCAAACAGGCTCATTAATTAAGCTTAAATGAGTTTTGTTAGGAATTAAAATAAATGTTCTAATGTACTGTTGATACCATAAAAAATTATTTTGACTCATGTCTCAGTTTTTTATTTTAAATACTGTACAGCAGACATGCATTTTGTATTTTTATTGATTTTAAAGATTTTTATTTAATTGTATTTTATTAATCCTTCTGTATTAATATAATATAATAATTATGGCAAATTTATCATCACTCCCACAGCCGCTGTATTAGAAACACCCTCAAAGCAGCATTAACTAGTTTTTAGTAATTTGATGCAAAGGTAATATAATACAAAGTATAGTGTTATAATTGTACGTTATTTAAAAAAATATGAAAACTGAAACACATCATCACAGTCTGTGAAAGGGATGCATAATGCTGGAGAGAAAAATTTTTGTTAACTTGAATTAAATTACATTTTAAATTAAATTGTCAGCTAAAATGTGTGATTATTTATTAGTACCACAGAAAATAATTTTGACTCGTCCCTCAATTTTTAAAAACAAGCAAAAATATTGTGTTAGACGTGACATGTGGTGACCCATACTTGGAATTAGTGCTCTGCATTTAACCCATCCAAAGTGCACACACACAGCAGTGAACACACACACACACACACACACACATGCCGTGAACACACACCCGGAGCAGTGGGCAGCCATTTATAAATATATATAAATTATATTCTGTGTTCAGCAGACATGTATTTTTAATTAATGCGTTTATTATTATATTATATTATATTATATTATATTCATTTATGTTTCTAGATGATGCCATCCCAATAATGACTGATCACGAGCGCAGGAATCCTGTATCACTCTACATCTTAAAAGAGAAGGTATTATGACATCATTATTGAATTTCCCTCTCCCAGCACACCTGCTTTATGTTTAAAAATAGCTTTTCAAGTGGATGAGTGGTTCATTACCTCAGTAGAGCTGTCTGTGAGTCAGAGAGCAAAGCTTGAACCCTGACTGCAACATCTCTTTACAGTAGACATTAATATTCATGCTTTCCCCACATATTCTAATATACTGTACAGCAGAATAGGTCATGAGATTATCATATTTCTGTGCTACAAGAGCAGCCTAGAAGTTGCCCGCACCTTCAAGTGCATTGATGTAGGCGTGTGAAGACTGTAAATGTCTGCACTTAATTGACATCCTCAGGATTCTCCTCCCGGCGAACCAGCGTCAACGTGTGAAACATGCACCTCCAACAGCAGCAGCCCTCCGAGCTACAGCAGCTCAGTACCTCCTCCGTCTGACTTGCTTGAGCTGCCAGCGCGCTCCTCTCGCAGATACCCTCGCACCCCCACTAAATCCCCACCGCACCATCGCCGGAGGAAGGGACACAGTCAGAGCCCACCAGCCCCCACCTCGCCCCTCAGCCGAGGGTCTGATCGAGCCTCTCAGCACCCTGCGTGCTCGTCTCCAGCCAGGATGCCTGAGGATCCATCCACCCCTCCACAGGATCCCAGAGGCTCCCCAAAAACATAGATGATAGCACTTACCACATCTGCCGGGCCCACAAGCTGCAAAAATACAGATACTGCACAAATACTTTTGCATTAATGTATGTCTATACCTTTAATGAGTACTGTGAATTCAAACATATTTCTTTTGTCGCAAACTCTTTTTCACTTACTATATAGTAGGGAAGTGAGCGATTTTGGATGCAGCCCAAGTTTAAGGTAGGGTAGCAGTTTCTGCTCTGCTAGTGTCATCTAGCAGAACTCCAAAAATAAAGCAAGTTTTTTCAGGCAACCTTTGCAAACGCCACTCTCCCCCAAAACATCACAAACACAGCTCTTACGGGTCTATAAAAGTGAAGGCATGTCTCAACAGATAAAATTAGGCTACTTTCAACAAAAGATTCAACATATTAGGAATACTTCTAAGTTAAAATATTGAGCTAAAAGTTTTAACTTTCGCTTACCTGTCGTGTCTAGAAGAAACTCATGAGTTTGTCCTATCGACTGAAACCCAAACATTCCGTCAAATTCCTCCATATTCTAAAAACACCAATGTTTACCCTTTTTTAAATGGTTGGCCTGTCTTTGAAGTCTTCTTTTGGCTTCCACTTCAGTAACGGGAATCTGAATGTCTTTTTCCCATGCCTTTATCACACCGGCTAAACACCCTCTGGCTCAGCTACAATAGCCACGCTTCAAGCTCTCGCTATTGGCTGCGTGGAGGTATGTGTACACGTGGAGGTAGGACATCCTATCATTGCATACGGACCACATTTTATGGTCTTGAGCCTTCCATAGGCCCTGTCCCAAATCGCACTGAGCCCTCGCAGTCTTCCTCCCACACTTTCGTGACATAACACTGCTTTGATTGTTGGTTAGAAGTGTACTGCGGAGCTCGCCTCGGAGTGCATGCGTGAGCTCAGAAATATTAAGAAATAAAAATGAATAACAAAAAATAATGAAACAACAAAAACGTTCAAATGCACAGAATTTGAAATCTCCACAACCAGCCAAATCTCCCAAGCAATGCCCTAGCAACCACCTAAATAGGTCTGTATGTGTTCAAACTGCCCAAGCATTCAAACACCACAATTTCAAGGAAAGGCTTTGTCAAGTCAACAGTGAGGTTTTTCTTTCCTTTTCTAGTTTCTCTGTTTCCTTTTTTATTTTAGTGAATGTAAATGACAAGTAGAGTTGATCTGTAATGAAGATGTTAAATAAAAGATTGAGAAAGACCTGAATGCAATCTTTTACATATTTGATTTTGTCCTCTGTTTCTCCTGCTCATAATCTGAACATTATGCAATCGTGTCTCTCTCACTGAAGTTCATACTGTTCCTGAAAAGGGAGAGACAATGTGCATGCTGATTCACACAAAAGACACAGTAGGCTCCTTGTTAGGCATGGGCATGGCCGTTGAGAATGGGCATTGTAAAGGGAGCAGGCTGTTCTTGTGTTGATTCATACTCATGCATAAATGTAGAAGTTAGAGACAGAAACCCAAATAAGCGCAGGGAATGCTAATAGAATACCCTGCGGAAAAACAATGCCTCCACAACAGTTCCAGGCACGAACAAAAGTTTTAAAAGACTGTAAGTGGTGGAGAAAGAAAGAAAGGGTGACTTTTTACAATTCGGATTTTAAAGAAGAGACTAAGGAGACTTAAACTCGCAGTTGCAAAGATAAAAAGTTAGAAGACTCAATTATGTTTTTGTCATTTTATTCCGTGGCTTCCATAAGCAGGAACATTACATAAAAACTATTTTTATAACAACGTGACCATTTCAAGTAATATCTTATAGCAATAGCCTAATAATAATAAATACAACTCCGTTTAAAATTGATACACAATATAAATCAAATGTATAATAAGAATTAGAGGGGTGTGGAATTCTGTGTAAAACCACCATATTTCATTTTAGTCACTGACATTCGTTCAGGTCTCGTGTTAAAATTACACTTGTCATGGAACTAAAACGAGCAGGTATTCTTTTCCCCATCGAACTTACATTTAGGCGCACATCGGGCGTGGCCTAATCGCTACACGATTTGAATGGCGTTACTTTCGACGAATAAAATCTGATCTTTTCAAGCTGTAGCCAATAGAATCATAAATGGGCGGGGCTAAAAGGTTGTGATCCTGTTAGCGTCATTGACAACGGTAACTTTAATTCTGACAAGTTACAGCAGTAGAAATATTAACGCAATTTGCATTAGGACAGTAGAAACAGTAGAGACGTTTTGTTTTTCCTTGAAGGATCGGTGTCTTGCTTGGTAACATCAGTGACTCCCGAAAAGCCATAAATGATAGTAAAACCAATTCATATCTAACGTTACCAGGTTTTACACGAAAATGAATCAAGCAAAAGCAGCTAAAGAAAGGGTTTGCTCGTCGATAACACAAAAGAAGCCCTTAAAAGAAAATAAAAGGATAACCTCTGGAAACAGGAGAAAGGCCACAGATGTGAGAGTGTTGGCAGAGAGGAACCCGGCCGTGGCACCTGTGTAGCGTCATTGACAACGGTAACTTTAATTCTGACAAGTTACAGCAGTAGAAATATTAACGCAATTTGCATTAGGACAGTAGAAACAGTAGAGACGTTTTGTTTTTCCTTGAAGGATCGGTGTCTTGCTTGGTAACATCAGTGACTCCCGAAAAGCCATAAATGATAGTAAAACCAATTCATATCTAACGTTACCAGGTTTTACACGAAAATGAATCAAGCAAAAGCAGCTAAAGAAAGGGTTTGCTCGTCGATAACACAAAAGAAGCCCTTAAAGGAAAATAAAAGGATAACCTCTGGAAACAGGAGAAAGGCCACAGATGTGAGAGTGTTGGCAGAGAGGAACCCGGCCGTGGCACCTGTAGGTGTTTGGGTAGAGAGCGGAGATGAGAGTCTGGAGCACCCCGCGGTAAGGACTTGCAGTAACATGAGAGCTGTGTAGAGATGCTGCTGAAAACGAGCTTCCTTGACTGCCACTTTCCACTAATACGGTACACGTTGGTGTCTCATTAAGTGTACACACAGCAGGTGATTTTGGTCTAGGGGCTCTTAATCCTGGTCCTGGGGACCCCCTGCTCTGCCTCCAAAACATTATGTTTGTCCCTCTCATCTGACACACTCAGGTCAGCTCATGGATCTGTCTCTTAACGAGCTGATGATCTGAATCGGGTGTGTTTAATAAGGGAGACAAGCAAAATGTGCAGAGCAGTGGGTCCCCAGGACCAGGTTTTGGTCTGTCCCACATTAGAAGGGACATTTATAGGAAAAGGGGAAGGTAACAGTAATCACAAACCAACATTTGGGCCCAAAATAGCTATAGCTGCTACTGAGTAAAATCTAAATTTTGGTTAAAAGACCTCTCTCTCTCTCTCTCTCTCTCTCGCTCTCTCTCTCAATTCAGTTCAATTCAGAATTGCTTTATTGGCATGACTGTAAATTATACAATATTGCCAAAGCTTAGTACACATGTACAAAAAGATTAAAAAAATAATAATAATATAATAATAATAAGTAAATGAACATCACAGTGATATAATGGAATATTATAACATCTTAGAAGTATTAAACTATAACAAATTATAACATGTGAACATTTGATATTAGAAGTATTAAACTGTAACAAAATATAACATGTGAACATTTGATACCACAGTCTTTAACTTACATAGAAACACATCAATACTTCAGATCACTGTGGTGGACAGTATGACACACTGAGGTCAGACACAACACACATTCATCTGCTGTCTCTCTCTCACTCACACATACACACACACACACACACACACCCACACACACATTCACCTGCTGTCTCTGTCTCACTCACACATACACACACACACACATTCACTTGCTGTCTCTCTCTCACTCACACGTACACACACACACACACACATTCACTCGCTGTCTCTCTCTCACTCACACACACACACACACACTCACTTTCTGTCTCTCTCTCACACACACACACACACCCCCACACACATTCACCTGCTGTCTCTGTCTCACTCACACATACACACACACACACATTCACTTGCTGTCTCTCTCTCACTCACACGTACACACACACACACACACATTCACTCGCTGTCTCTCTCTCACTCACACACACACACACACACTCACTTTCTGTCTCTCTCTCACACACACACACACACCCCCACACACATTCACCTGCTGTCTCTGTCTCACTCACACATACACACACACACACATTCACTTGCTGTCTCTCTCTCACTCACACGTACACACACACACACACACATTCACTCGCTGTCTCTCTCTCACTCACACACACACACACACACTCACTTTCTGTCTCTCTCTCACACACACACACACACCCCCACACACATTCACCTGCTGTCTCTGTCTCACTCACACATACACACACACACACATTCACTTGCTGTCTCTCTCTCACTCACACGTACACACACACACACACACATTCACTCGCTGTCTCTCTCTCACTCACACACACACACACACACTCACTTTCTGTCTCTCTCTCACACACACACACACACCCCCACACACATTCACCTGCTGTCTCTGTCTCACTCACACATACACACACACACACATTCACTTGCTGTCTCTCTCTCACTCACACGTACACACACACACACACACATTCACTCGCTGTCTCTCTCTCACTCACACACACACACACACACTCACTTTCTGTCTCTCTCTCACACACACACACACACCCCCACACACATTCACCTGCTGTCTCTGTCTCACTCACACATACACACACACACACATTCACTTGCTGTCTCTCTCTCACTCACACGTACACACACACACACACACATTCACTCGCTGTCTCTCTCTCACTCACACACACACACACACACTCACTTTCTGTCTCTCTCTCACACACACACACACACCCCCACACACATTCACCTGCTGTCTCTGTCTCACTCACACATACACACACACACACATTCACTTGCTGTCTCTCTCTCACTCACACGTACACACACACACACACACATTCACTCGCTGTCTCTCTCTCACTCACACACACACACACACACTCACTTTCTGTCTCTCTCTCACACACACACACACACCCCCACACACATTCACCTGCTGTCTCTGTCTCACTCACACATACACACACACACACATTCACTTGCTGTCTCTCTCTCACTCACACGTACACACACACACACACACATTCACTCGCTGTCTCTCTCTCACTCACACACACACACACACACTCACTTTCTGTCTCTCTCTCACACACACACACACACCCCCACACACATTCACCTGCTGTCTCTGTCTCACTCACACATACACACACACACACATTCACTTGCTGTCTCTCTCTCACTCACACGTACACACACACACACACACATTCACTCGCTGTCTCTCTCTCACTCACACACACACACACACACTCACTTTCTGTCTCTCTCTCACACACACACACACACCCCCACACACATTCACCTGCTGTCTCTGTCTCACTCACACATACACACACACACACATTCACTTGCTGTCTCTCTCTCACTCACACGTACACACACACACACACACATTCACTCGCTGTCTCTCTCTCACTCACACACACACACACACACTCACTTTCTGTCTCTCTCTCACACACACACACACACCCCCACACACATTCACCTGCTGTCTCTGTCTCACTCACACATACACACACACACACATTCACTTGCTGTCTCTCTCTCACTCACACGTACACACACACACACACACATTCACTCGCTGTCTCTCTCTCACTCACACACACACACACACACTCACTTTCTGTCTCTCTCTCACACACACACACACACCCCCACACACATTCACCTGCTGTCTCTGTCTCACTCACACATACACACACACACACATTCACTTGCTGTCTCTCTCTCACTCACACGTACACACACACACACACACATTCACTCGCTGTCTCTCTCTCACTCACACACACACACACACACTCACTTTCTGTCTCTCTCTCACACACACACACACACCCCCACACACATTCACCTGCTGTCTCTGTCTCACTCACACATACACACACACACACATTCACTTGCTGTCTCTCTCTCACTCACACGTACACACACACACACACACATTCACTCGCTGTCTCTCTCTCACTCACACACACACACACACACTCACTTTCTGTCTCTCTCTCACACACACACACACACCCCCACACACATTCACCTGCTGTCTCTGTCTCACTCACACATACACACACACACACATTCACTTGCTGTCTCTCTCTCACTCACACGTACACACACACACACACACATTCACTCGCTGTCTCTCTCTCACTCACACACACACACACACACTCACCCGCTGTCTCTCTCTCTCTCTCTCTCTCTAAAACTTAAGCTTATTTAATTTCACCTAGTTGCTGAGACAAGATTTCTATTTTTACTAAAGTACTAAAACTGAAAAAGTACTAAAACTAAGGACATATTTAATAATAATAACAATAATAATAATAATACAAATGACAAAACACAACCAAACTGCATGAAAATGGAAAAATAAAAACTAATTTAAAATCTTAATAAAAATGATAATAGTATGTGATACTAAAATACCACTGGTCATTATTTATTATTATTATTTATTTATTTATTTTTTCTTTTGAATTGTTATGTTCTTTTTTATTTTTATTGTACTTTAAAAATATATATTATTTATTTTTAAGCTTTTTTTTTTTTAGATATATCCCAAATTAGGGTTACACAAATTGCAAACCCACATAAATACACTCAAATAAAATGACCTCTTGAGAATGATGTTCCTACTAATGGGCACCTGATGAAGACAGCTTAATTCATAGCCACACATGTCTCTTACATGTAACCCTGTGTGTGTGTGTGTGTGTGTGTGTGTGTGTGTGTGTTTGTGTGAGGAAGGTCCGGGCTTTGCTCACAGAAGAGTTTCTGGAGGAGACTCGACGAGAGAAAGAGGAGAGTCTGCGCCGATTTCAGGATGCAGTTCGTGAACGTGTGTCGCAGCAGGCCTGTCTGCGCAAACAACAGCAGCTACTGAAATCATATGAGACAGTAAGAAAACATACAAATCCTGTGCTCTTTTGAAATAGATCTATTGATTATGTTAAATAAGCTATTATCTAGCATAAACTTTACACTGCTGTTCAAAAGTTTGGTGTCTAAGATTTGTTTTAATGTTTGTGTATAAAGTATAATATTTACTAATTTACTAGCATTTACTAATATTTTTAATTAGCTTTCATTTTTACATTTTTATTTTTATTGTACTTTAGTTTTAGTAATTTTTTAATGTACTTTTATCATTTTTATTAGTTTGTTTATATATTTCTATTTACCTTTAATTATAATTTATTTCAGTTTTAGTACTTCAGATTTTTATTATATTGCCATGGCAATATTCCAATTTTTTTAATTGAAAGCGTTTCATCTATTATTTGTTTTATTTTTACTTTAATTTCACATATTGAAAATGTATTTTAATAGTTTTAGTTTAGTTAATATCAACATTGATTAAAAAAAAATGTTTACCCCAAACTTTTGAACGGCAGTGTACATGGTATTAGAGTAGCTAGTTTTAAACACAAAATATTTGTGGAAAATGTCTTTAGCTACAACAACCATACGTTTGTCTGAATGGCTGTATGCAAGTCATGTCACCTTATTCTTAAAAAAAGGGACTGGTTTTGCTTTACTTGAAACTTTAGATGGCAGTGAAAAGTCCAAATTTGTCCTAACAAATGCTTAAATACCCACAATCAAAAAGTTATTTGTGTGAACACTATCTTCAGGTTGAGTGTGAGAGCAAAGTATCGCAACTAACCAGCAAAGCAGCCCCTCGTCTTACACCTCAAACCAATTTATTCCCTTCCTGGACACATGGGGAGCGAGCAATCTGCAGTCCCAGCTCTTGCAGTGTCAGCGCTCGGGGGACGGAGGCTGTTTCTTCACATCACCATACACATAATATACGGGTATTTACAGAGCATGATCCTTATACATCTACGTGGATCATTTTGCTCGTGTGATTTGGCAGAATGTAGCTGTAAGGGTGAGTTTCTTTACGTTTGTCTAGGTCAGTAAAGTCAGGAAGCAGGTGAGACACAGACTAGCCGCTCGTCAGACAGTACAAGAGGGTGATGAACTCTCACAGCTACCTGGTGGGAGCTGGAAACTATCCCCAGCTAGAGATGTGAGTCATGCATGATGCATTTGGGTCATTTCTGAGACCTGAACGTTCAGTGTTGCAGTATTAATATCTTCGCTTTTTGTTATGTATAGAAACCTGAATCACACACTGGGGGAGATCAGAAGGATACTGAAGGTACAAATTATGGAGGAGAGGAATACGAGCAGGATGTTGAAGTGGAAGATGAGATGCTGTTGGGGCAACATGATCAACCTCTTGATTTGCATCGCCACAGAAGCAAGACTGTAACTTTTCAGAACGAAATGGTAAGGAAGATCTTGTGTGGCCTTAAATATAGTCTCGTATGGGGCACATCCACATTCATTAGACATACAGTGTAAAAAAAATTAATAACTGCAAGGCTTTGCTTACAAGTGACCTGGCTGCTACTGTACAATTCAATAAGTGCTTCTGCGGAAGAACCAGTATTTTGCAAAGTTTCTGAGATTTGTGAGAACAACATTAGATTTTGTTTCTTTTGTGTGTTATGTTGTCAATCTTTAAGATGACACAAGTATTATCATCCTTTATGAGGAATCCTTCCTAAAACATCCCTTAAACATTCGTCTTTAAACATCATGTAAAAAACTGACTGATGGTTTTACATATAGCTTATGCTGCTCCTTGTTTAAGTGGCTGCTTCAGAATAATTATATACTTTCTGAATCAGCGCTGTTTGAGCACACCAAATTACATTTATGACATTTTCAACAAATTGTGATATTACATAATGTAACACAATGCCTTTTATATTCATTCAGGGAAGTTGTGGCCTAATGGTTAGAGAGTCGGACTCATAACCCAAAGGTTGCGGGTTCGAGTCTCATACAGGCAGGGATTGTAGGTGGGGGGAGTGAATGTACAGCGCTCTCTCCCACCTTCAATACCACGACTGAGGTGCCCTTGAGCAAGGCACCGAACCTCCAAATAAATGGCATAATGGTTCACGGTGTGTGTGTGTTCACTTAGGATGGGATAAATGCAATGGGTCACCATACTTGGCCACATGTCACGTCACATTAATACTGTACATGTTGGTGTCTCTACAGGTATATGAGCCAGACGAGCCAGACACTGTTTCCTTCACAACTGACTACAGAGCTTCCCAAGTGCTTTGGCCTCATGACCATCAGGAGGAGCTGAAGAGGCAGGTAGGGAATCATGCTTTATTTAGAATGGTGTCTCCTCTTTTTATTAGGGAGATCAATGTAGAGTTTAATATTTGCAGCAGTGAAAGTAAATATCTGATTGTAAGCAAATTAAACTGAAAAACATAATTCATATGTACATTACCATTCAAATTTTTTAAAAAGAAGCCTATTATGCTTACCAAAGCTGCATTTATTTGATCAAAAAAATTGTTAAAAACAGTAATATTGTGAAATATTATTACAATTTAAATATTTTACTATGTATTTCAAAATAAAAAAAATCAGTGCCACATGATCCTTCAGAAATCATATGCTGATTTGGTGCGCAAGAAGCATTTCCTCATTTTCATTGTTGAAACATTTTCGGTGTGCTGCATAATATTTTTATGGAAACCATGATATCGTTTTTTCAGGATTCTTTGATGAAGAAAAGAGCATTTATTTAAAATAGAAATTATTTGATTGTTGAATAGATGTAATAAATGTATAAATTATTTTGAATGTTAAATAAAATGCCCATGTCACTTTTGATCAATTTAATGCATGAATAAATGTTTTATTTATAGTTCGCTGAATAAATGTATTATTTTTATTTCCAAAAAAAACAGCTGACCCCAAACTTCTTCTTGCTTTGATTTCGGTGTAATCTCTCTTCTTGCCAAAAAATATAGTTTTCTTCAAAGTGCTAACTGTGTTGTTTCAGAGGCAGTCTCAGTTCCTCATGTATCGACGGCACTTCATGGACACTGAGCGAGAGCAAGTGAAGGAGCACCGAAGGCACAGGAAACATCTGAAGAGAACTGCGAGGTCAAACCTCACCACATGTTTACAAGTATCTTCTCTACAACAGCATCACATTTACGTTCTTTATTTCACTGCTACTAAAAAAGATGTCTATTTGCATACCTTTCCGCGTGATGGTTGCTCACTTCTCTTTTGGTTTCTCTGGTGTAGTCAGGCTAAAGTAAATAGTTTACATGACTGACTAGTTACTGTAAAATAATGATAATAATGGACAAAAAATAAGACCGTTAGAATAATTGCTAGGTCTTTGTCACAAAGACCAATATAAAAAAGGCATGACTTTTAATCAAAAATGTCACTCCTATAACAAGTACACATAGTTTTAAGTTCCTAACTATTATACTTTTTCCTGTAACTCAACTGGTAGAGCACGACGCTAGCAGTATGAAATTCAAGGGTTGGATTCCCAGGAAAAGACACATGTTAAAATGTTTACCCTTTATTAATGATATAGAATTAGCTAAAAAACATAAATTGTTTCAAACTTAATTTATAAGTATATGCACATATTATGTACAATTAATTTAAATGTAATTTAAAGTAACCTGTCCTTAAGCTTGAGTGAAGTGTACTATTGAGGCAAGTAACCACCCATCATTTTTCTTTCATTAAGTTGTCCAAGAACACAAAAGACTTCATGTTGCACTTTATATTAATACTTTCTTTTATAAACTCAGAGAACGTTTTTCTGTGTGTAGCATTAAGAATGAAAAAGAGCAACTCAGGAAAGCGGAGGAGAAGAAGATGGAGAGGCAGCGACAGCAGGAGGAAGAAAGAAAAGACATGGCTGAGAGGGAGTATTTGATTTTGGAGCGATTGAGGCTTGATGAGGAGGAGGCAGCAGAGAAGGTAGAGAGACGAGAGAAAACAAAGAGCATCAGAGAAAGCAAACGGTACATACTGCCAATATATGGCACAAGTCATCTTGTTATGAGTATGTTCATTATAACCATAAATACACTAAAAGTTTGGGGTGGTAACTTTAAAAAAATTAAATAAAAATCACACCATGCACACCAAGACTTCATTTATTTGATCACAAGTACAGTAAAAACAATAACATTGTAAAATATGATTAAATTAAAATCGAACTGTTTAGCTGTTTTCTATTTTAAAATGTATTATAAAACGGATAGTTCCGGTCCTTGATTCTGATTGGCTGAGCCACATTCGAAGCTGTTGTAAATTACTCTACAAACATACACCTTTGTTTACTTTGTGTGTTGGCAACCACTTTGTTGCAACCACAACTGATTCCGAGGAACTACATTGTTTGGTGGAAGAATACTGTTTTTATTAATATCATTACACTTCATTTGCCCTGTTTTATTTTGTGAAACCTTACTACATATATGGAATAACCATTTTATAAAAGCAATAAGCCCTGTGAAGCCGTGGTTTACAGTGAATTTATAACAGCTAAGGGGGTTTTACAACGCCCCTTAGCTGTTATAAATTCACTGTAAACCACGGCTTCTTGGGGCTTATTGCTTTATTTTATTCCTGTGATGGCAAAGCTGAATTTTTAGCAGTCATTACTCTAGTCTTCAGTGTCACATGATCCTTCAGAAATTAATCTAATAATATAATATATGTATATAATAAATGTTTCTTCAACATATTAAATATGTTGATTTACTGCTGTAGAAACATTTATTAATTATCCTTGATACATTTTTTTCAGGATTCTTTGATCTATAGAAAGTTCAAAAGAACAACGTGCAATTAAAATACAAATCTTTTGTAACATTATAAATGTCTTTACTGTCACTTTTGATCAATGTAATGCTTCCTTGCTGAATAAAAGTATTAAAACTACTTACTGATCCCAAATCTGTCGTGGGGATCAGTCGTGGCCTAATGGTTAGAGAGTCGGACTTGTAACCCACAGGTTGCGGGTTCGAGTCTCAGTGTTTGTTCACTACTCACTGCTGTGTGTGTGCACTTGGATGGGTGAAATGCAGAGCATAATTCCGAGGATGGGCCACACATCCTTTCCTTTTCAAATGTTTGAATGGTAGTGTACATCACAACATAAACAAAGTAGTGTACATAAGCATAAACAAAACATAAATACACCATAACATCTATAGTTTTACATTCAGTAGATCTGAATAGTGTTCTAATCATATGTAAAGAGCTGTCGTGGTGTGTGATGATTCTGTGACAGGTACATTGAGGCCATGCAGGCTCTAATGAAAAAGAAGCTGGAGAAGGATCATGTTGAACTCCCTCCTCTGTGCTGCTGTGGAGACACTTTCTGGGACAGCCATCCTGATACCTGCGCCAACAACTGCATCTTCTACAGCAATCCTAAAGGTAAACTGCTCACTCTGTGTCCATTTCATTTCATATTTAAGGATAATTATAGAGTATTCAGCTTCTCCTTGTCTTGATAGACTGTGCATTGTGTAATTCAGATGTTTTTGTTCTAACAAGCAACAAGTGACACAATATTTTCTTGGTTGCTTGGTTCCTATTTCTGTGGCATTGTGTGGGAAGGCCCCGCCCACAGAGAAATATCATTGGGCCTTAATCCTGCTCCTCATAATTGAACATCAAAAATGTTCTGATTGTGTTGCTGGAAACTTGTCATATCTGTTTTTATGTCGTAAATGATCTTACTCACAGTACCATGACTTGACAGACAATGCATGTGGGGCCTCTGTCACAACTGATGTCTTTTGTTTTTCCACTTTCCATGACATAGTATAGCGGTACATATTTTAGACAGTGTGAAGTTCAATCTACATTTTCAGAGTAACTTGCCCAACACTGGTTAAGAAACAGTCATGAAAGTGTTCTTCTACAAGTAGAGTTTTTTAAGTATACTTTTAAGACCCGAGGTACACTACAAGTGCACATTCAATATATGCACACTTCTTCATCGCAAGGGAAATCTTGGCCACATTGCTCAACGTTTTTTGACACTGACGTTCATTCAACTTTTGAGTTTATTTATTGGTCATTTATGATTGTTTTCTGCAGTTTATGCTCAGGCTCTGCAGTCTGTCTTGCTAAGCTGTGATCTGAAGGAAGGAGGCTTTGGACAGTATGCGTCCACCTGGAAGGCATCCTCTATGGATGTTCATTCTCAAAGGAAGTGATTGCAGTCCATCTTTAGAGTCATTATTGAACATGTTTTAAGATTGGACAGCCTGAAGTGTAATGTTGAAATAACGTAATGATTCCATGGTGTGATATTTTTTTATTGTACTCATAAATGGTTTTAAAATACCTGACATATCTAAATGTAACCAGCATTTTTACTGTTTTAATAAACCTTACTGAACTGAGAAATTCAACTGCTGTGATTGTTTATTGTGTCATAACTTGGTTTTCTTAACCTAAATGCACCTAAATGTGTATGTGACTTTTGTACACTTATTCAGCCATTATCCACAAAGTTCCTGATCATATGCTTCAGGGTTGAGAAGTCAGAAACAGAATGGCAGTCAGATTTATTTATGTCTTTGTCTGTGGAAATAAGAAGTATTCATTTCCATTCCAGAAAGCAACGTCCTAGTTTCTAGTCAAATGTAGGTTATGTTTAGTTTGATACATAAAACTTTCAGTTTGATATACTGCACATATAACAACTATATCATACTGGCATTTCAGTGTAAACAGATGCCCATGAACTGAAAATATTTGTGCAGTTTATATACAGATTTGCACACACAGATTTGGCATGAAAACTATTAAAAAGTATTAAAAAAAACAGTGTTTAAAAACTTTTTAACAGGGTTTTTTCAGGGAAATAAGCCCTCGACTATGTGTTACAGTGATTTCATCATAATTAAGGTTTTTACACCTGCTAAAATCACTGTAACTGACAGTGCTGTATTGCTTTAATACAGGACCCCTAAACCACAATAGGCCAGGGTTTGCCAAAATGGGGTTCGCGAGCCCCTGGCAGTTCCTGAGGAACTGCAGGGGATTTGTGAGTTCATGAAATTATAATTATTAACTAAATCATACAAAATTAAAATAAAATCATATTAAAATACTAACAATCAAAATGAAACTTCCAAAACAACTAAAGATTCAATATTTTATTTGTTTGCCTGGATGCCATGTCACCATTAACCGACATCAGAGAATTGTGAACATGCGACAGTTTTGCTGAACTATGGAAAATTAACTTACAGTCTAAGAGGATACTTCATAAATATTCACTAAATAATCAACTAAATATTTTAGGCCAAATGGGTTCGGATGCCAAAAAGAAAAGAAAAAAAAAAGCCAGAAAAGCTGTATAATTTTTAAAAATTTTATTATAATATACGAAACACAGAATGACATTAATATACTACATGCCAGGGAGCAAGAAAAGAACGTACCTTTTAAAAAGATTCACAGTTTGTACAGCTTCCTTATTGGAAGAGTCCGAAATCAAATGCATATACAGTTTTAACACTTCCAGAAAAAGTGTATTTTTTTGTATATGTGTACAAAATATTTGGCGAGAAACAAAATGAGATTGAATAAATAAAAAAAACAGCTGATTGTCCTCTTTCAAAATGTGTAGAACCCAGAATAACATTTTCATATTTCAATGACATTTCAGGAATTGTACCACCAAAAAATACTCCAAATGTTTAGAAAAGCTGTATCCACCTTTTTCTTCAACGCGGAAGTAAGCCTATGGGTGAGACTTCCGGTTCATTAGCCGCTATAGGTAAATAACCAGGAGAATAGGGTATATGTCGAACATCACCTGACCAAACCCGGAAAACAGGGGTCTCATTGCTTCCGCTGGTCGGAGAACGTGTTAACAGCCGTATTAAATAATAGCGATATCTATGGACTTTTAAGATAATCAGTTAAACTAGCTAGCTGTTTTTATTGTTGACGTTTTATTCCATTCCAGGGGAAGTCGTGGCCTAATGGTTAGAGAGTCGGACTCATAGCCCAAAGGTTGTGGGTTCGAGTCTCGTACCGGCAGGGATTGTAGGTGGGGGGGAGTGAATGTACAGCACTCTCTCCCACCTTCAATACCACAACTGAGGTGCCCTTGAGCAAGGCACCGAATCCCCAACTGCTCCCCGGGCGCCGCAGCATAAATGGCTGCCCACTGCTCCGGGTGTGTGTTCACGGTGTGTGTGTGTTCACTGCTGTGTGTGTGCACTTTGGATGGGTTAAATGCAGAGCACTAATTCCAAGTATGGGTCACCATACTTGGCCACATGTCACTTCATTTTTATATCTAAATGGGAAAAGAATAAAAATAAAAAAAACTTTTAGATATCAGTCCGCATATGTTATGGACATTGGTTATGATCATCATTGGTATCTACTTTGAAGGCATCTCGAGTAAAACGGCTTCATATTTAACTAAGCATATGCAAAACGTTTGAACCGGAAGTTAACAGAATACGGAAGTCTGTTGCGCATAAAACTGTAAAACTCGTGCAGTAAACGGTAAAACTGTTTGCACTACAAACCAGTGTGTTAATAATTTAAGATAATACATTAAAAGAATATGATAAGACACACCAACTTTCAATATCATGCAGCAAAACAAACAGTTTTGTTCAGCTAAAAATAGCTGGACGGAGTAGACGCAGATGAGACCGGAAGCCAGACCCATATAATTTACAAATGGCCGCGCCCATTTTTTACGACAAGAAAAAGGTGGCTAACGAAGGGTTAAGTTCAGCCCTGGCGATGACGTCATTCTGCATCACATGTCCACGCCGCCAGATCCAGTTTAGTGTTTGTCGCAAGTTAACCCCGTATGGAAAATGGAGACGCTACACCAGGACAGGACGAGCTAAAGATCAATTAATGCTCATGTGATGTTTTTTTTTTTTTTTTTTTTTACACCCAGACAAACCGGTATTAATAGCATCCGGCTTTCCGTCAGACGAACCACCGGTCAAGGCAAGGCAACCATGGAAATCTTTGGGAATTTCGAGCGCATTGAGGTTTTTCCACCTCTGGAAGTGGGAAATGACAACACGTCTCCGATACTTTAAATGCAACTTCTAGGACTGCCGGCTTTCGACATGATTAAAAAGTACTCGTAGTTTTAGGTCGTGAGAAATGAGCGCAGACTGGTCTGAGACACAAAACGATTAGTCAGCTAGTTTCGTTGTATATTTTAGTTGTTCTTGGTTTTAATTTTTAATAAACTTGCGTTTTTAGAAATCGATATGAGATTTTTTAGATATAATTTATAACGTCAGTGATATTGTAGTTACACTTTTTTTTTTTTAGTTACAATTTTTTTGCTACGAGACAAATAGCAGTAACTGTAAAAATGAGATCTCTGGCCCCGGGAATCAAACTCATTACCTCTTTCTCTAGAGACAGCTGGTGAGTAACAGGCCTATGTAAACACAACATACTTAAATACACATAACATGCTCTGATGTTAAATCTAGCCCATCATGTGGGGTTTTATTGTATGGTTTTTGTTAATGCTATTGATTTTAAGCCCTGCTTAAAAGTTCCTCTTTAATCATCTGTTTTCAGTCAGTGCTAATACACATTTCAACGTGTTAAATATTTGCTTACTATAGGGATTGAACCACAATTTATATACACACAACTTAATTTATTTTTGTTTAGGGTTAGGATTAATCTTCAATCACAATTATACATGCTTTATGAATATATGCGTACCTCATGAATGGGAAATCTGTTGAAGCACAGTACTGTGACTTAATGTTAGTGGTTTCTGTTTGCAGCATGCATAGCCCTCAAAACTGATGTACACAGTGTTAAGCGTGCTTCCCCCACAGGAAATGTACAAAAAAAATCGTATAAATCATTCAGTGTGTGTGTGTTTGCCTTAGGTGAGGCTGTTTTCCTGCAGACGTAATGTGGTTTCATGTCTATCAGTGCCTGACTGGTTTATTTAAGACTGCAAACACCTCCAGCTTCTGTCAGGCTTAACCACCGTTGATGCTTTTTGACTTGTGAATCTTTTTATTAAAGAACTTATTCCTTTTGACAAGGTACCGGTTCTTCATCCTCATCCTCACGTTTGTCTTCTATACCACCTACCACCTCTCTCGAAAGCCTATCAGTATCATCAAGGTAATAAAAGTCTGGAAACTAAACATTAACTAGCTGCGTGATAGGCCTAACCTGAAAAGAAGAACTGCAACAAAGAGCTTTTTTTGTTGTTGTTGTTATACTGATCAATCACATGATTGCATTTGCATGTAATAAATTAAGTGTAAAATGTTAAATGATACATTTGTACATCTTTTTGTTGTTGTTGTGACAGAGCCAGCTGCACAGAAACTGCTCTGATGTTATTCATCCAGCAGATCTCAACATCACTGACAATGACACCTGGTGTGATTGGGCTCCTTTTGGTGAGTTTGATTCTTTTCTTAAAATATTTTGTTTTGTAGCTGATATAATATCTGTCAGTGTACCTTAACTGTGCTAATATAAAGTAAGACCTGTCCTGCGTTTCATCCCTCTGCCAAAGACTCTTATGCTCACATTTATTTTATCAAAAAATACAGTAAAAACTGTTATATGGTGACATATTATTACAATTTAAAATATCTGTTTTGTATTGTAATATATTTTAACGTGTATTTTATTCCTGTGACCGCAAAGCAGAATTTTCTAATATGCTGATTGGGTGCTCAAAAAAAAACTTTTCTCATTATTATTATTATTAGGGATGCACCGATTTATCGGCCGCCGATATTTATCGGCCGATTTTTCCTCAATTTACAACCGTCGGCTATATAAGGGAAAAGGCCGATATAACAAACCGATGGTTTATTAATTAACTGCGTGAAGGCACTGAGTCTGTTGCATAATCCTAGCGCTGCTGTCTGCTCTTTAATGCTAATCAAATAACAAAAGACTATAAAGATCGCACACTATTCTTGACTAAATAACATTTGTAACTTTCATAAGTGTAGCGGACCTCATCTGAATGTTGACCAAAACTTTATTGTTGTTTTATTACGTTTATTGCATCCTTTTTCACTCCAAAATAATCACTGTAAGACAAAACATTAAACTCTCTCTCAGTTGCATTTATTAAATTTTAAATGGATCCAATCCATGTTCATTAGAAATTATTTGATGCAGCAATAAAACTGCTAGTATAATTTAATGCAGGTGTTTTTGAACTTTGCTGATTTAAAACATGTTCAAAATGCTATCTATTTTGATGGCAAAATTTCAAATAAGAGAGGAAGTGACAAATATCGGTATCGGAATCTGCCAATAAGTGTTTGTTAAAATCGGTATCGGTATCGGCCCCAAAAAATCCTATCAGTGCATCCCTAATTATTATCAGCATTGAAAACAGTTGTGCTATTTATTATTTTTGTGGAAACTGATACATTTTGTTTAGCATTCAGAAGAACAGCATTTATTTTAAATGGACATCTTTTGTAAGATTATAAATGTTTTTTCTTGCTGAAGAAATGTATTATTCCTTAAAAAAAAACTTACTGAGTCTCAACTCTCAGTGGTAGTTTATATTAACCCATCAACGCATTTCTTTTTTTTTAAATTCAGATCAGAACAATTACCAGAACCTGTTTGGAGTGTTGGACAACTGCTTCCTTGTTGCTTATGCTATTGGCATGTTCTTTAGGTATGATATTGGATTTTCTTGGTTAGACTTTCTTGCTTAATGTGTTTTGCTTGAAGTATAGCACCTGGTTTTGAAATATGTTTGACAGTGGGATGTTTGGAGAGCGATTGCCTTTGCGTTACTACCTGAGCTCAGGAATGATTCTCAGTGGCCTTTTCACTGTTCTGTTTGGCCTGGGCTTTTACTGGCAAATCCACTCTTTGTGGTATTACTGCTTAGTTCAGGTAAGTTAGTTCTCTTTTATAAATTTAAACCAATGTATTTCCAAAAGGTGTGTCAGTCCATCAAAACTTCATTTAAAGTACCAGAGAGCGAGTCCCAGAATTTCACAATGTGAAACCAAAAAAACTGAAGTTAGTCTTTTCCAATGGCACGTTTCTTGTCAGGAGTTTTCAAAGTGAAATTTAAAGTATTTTTGCATATTATCAAATAACAACCTTATCAGTGCATGATTGAGATGAGCACATCATCTTTTTTCTCTTTTCTTAGCCCATTGTAGTCCAGTCTTACTGATCCAGAGTTAATTCATAGTAAACCTTGAGTCATGTTGGAGTGAGTCACATGGATAACACATGACTGAATCAGGCGGATTACTTTACTTCTTGAACATGTCAAACCCATGTGCTCAGCAGACTTGCTGAATACTATGTTTTTCCTTTACAGGCCTTAAATGGGCTGGTGCAGACTACAGGCTGGCCGGCAGTGGTAGCGTGTGTTGGGAACTGGTTTGGGAAGGGAAAGTAAGTGACTGTTGTGTTATTTGCTGCTTGCTCAGTTTGTGAGCTGTTGACAGTGCAGAATTGTATCTGCATTTTTTTTCTTTTTTCTTTTTACAAAAGCAACTAAATGCAGATCTAAATGATCTCACTTGCTGCCACAATCCATAACTTGTCTGTTATGAACTGTGCTTTTAAATCAACATGAAACCACAATTGGAACCCGTTTTACTACAGTAATATGACAAATGTCAGAGTGAAACAGGATATTTCACAAGAAAATGCATGGCAGGTCTTGACTTTATCTATCAGGAATTGATTGCATGGTAAAAACTGGGTATTTAATTTTAAAACCAAGCCAGATATCAGCTTTAGTTAGCAAAACAATTCCTAAATCACTATTTACTAACGTTTTCTAATAGTCTGCATGGCCTAAGAGTATAAGGCAGAGCAAGTTATTAGACTTTATTTTAAGCAACTTCATTGATGAATTGTGCACAATAAGATACATGTGCAAAAGTTTGGGATCAGTAACTGACCAGAAATGACAGTGCAGTAATGTATGATGTTACAAAAGATTTCTATTTCAAACATGATTTGAACAGATTTTTTTGATTATAAAGTTTAAAAGCATTATTACAGTTTCCACAATTATATTAAGCAGCACAACAATTTTAAGATGAAGAAGAATAAATGTTTCTTCATGATTTCTGAAGACACACGTGACACTGAAGACTGGAATAATGCCTGCAGAAGATTCAGCTTTGCCTTCACAGAAATAAATTACACTTTAAAACAGGGGTGCCCAACCCTGCTCCTGGCGATCGACTGTCCTGCGAAGTTCAGCTCCAACCCTAATCAAACACACCTGAAGCAACTAATTAGGGTCTTCAGGATCACTTAAAAATTAAAGGCAGGTGTCTTTGATTAGAGTTGGAGCTAAACTTTGCAGGACAGTCGATCGCTAGGAGCAGGGTTAGGCACCCCTGCTTTAAAATATATTAAAATAGAAATATTTCACAATCTTGCTGTTTTTACTGTATTTCTGAGCACATGAATGCAACCTTGGTGTGTATAAAAGACTTAAAAATTAAAAATACAATCCTCAAAATTTTAAATGGTTGTGTATTAATAAGTTGGTTTCATGTTGACTGTAATGTTCCAAAAGTCAACGTTCAAAATTCAGAATGATGCTCTGTTCATGCAGGCGTGGATTCATCATGGGGATCTGGAACTCTCATACCTCAGTAGGAAACATTCTGGGCTCCCTCATTGCTGGGGTCTATGTGTCATCTGCGTGGGGCCTGTCATTCATTGTGCCTGGTATCATCATCGCTTCTGCTGGAGTCATCTGCTTTTTGTTCTTGGTTGAAAGTAAGTCACACACGTTAGATATATATGGGGAATTTGCCTGTTTATGCACACAGGCTGTTTACAGAATCGGGAACAGAAGGGAAACCGAAACAAAGTTTGTACATGAAATTACATGCACATAAATTTGCCATTACTTCAACCTAGATGGGTGTGGTTTTTTTTTTTTATTGTAACCACTTCTGATTACCATTTTACTAGTTAATATTCTGTGATAGAAACAGAATAGATAAAGACAACACAATATTAACTTTATCTGCAGTTATAAAAGGTATTTTCAACAAACCCAAGATTGATTTTGCAGAAAAAAAATGTGCAACCTCAGTCATAACAATTTGTTTTTACAGAACCTGAAGATGTGAACTGTACTCTACCACAACACCATGTGAGTTCACTTACAAGTAAAAAAAAATATGCACAATATTTTGCAGTATGACTCTTCTACCTGCATAACCAGCTAAACTGCAGTGGTCCCCTCCCAGCTATTTCATATGTGAGCAGAGTTTGTGTTTCTGTGATTTTCATGAGCACTGAAATTGCATTCAAACACAGATTTAATTATTTTGCCATTATTTGCAAATTGATTGTGTGAAAAGGCTTGCTAACACTCATTTAGTTACAATCAATAAAATATTTATTTTTTTGCCAAACTGAAAGCAAACTAAAATGTTAGCAGTAGATTTGGCCTGTTATTTGCAACAGGAGAATTGAGCCAGTGAATGTAACATTGTCATTCTGTGCACCTGTAGTTCACAACACTGTAGGAAAAAAAATGTGCAACCTCAGTCATAACAATTTGTTTTTACAGAACCTGAAGATGTGAACTGTACTCTACCACAACACCATGTGAGTTCACTTACAAGTAAAAAAATATGCACTATTTTCCAGTATGACTCTTCTACCTGCATAACCAGCTAAACATCATTGGTCCCCTCCCAGCTATTTCATATGTGAGCAGAGTTTGTGTTTCTGTGATTTTCATGAGCACTGAAATTGCATTCAAACACAGATTTAATTATTTTGCCATTATTTGCAAATTACAATCAATAAAATATTTAGTTTTTTGCCAAACTGAAAGCAAACTAAAATGTTAGCAGTAGATTTGGCCTGTTATTTGCAACAGGAGAATTGAGCCAGTGAATGTAACATTGTCATTCTGTGCACCTGTAGTTCACAACACTGTAGTGAATTTGGTTGAGAATGAGAAAGGACCTGAGAATTGAAAGCAGAAGTAATTGTGAACAGAAAGAAATCACAATCTGTGTAACGATCTGCAAGAGTGAGAAGAACTATGATAACGCTGTCTGTTGAACTCTGTTGATCTATGTGATTAACTATGTTGGTCTCAATGGTTAAAGGCTGGACAACTTATAAAATCTGAACAGATTTTAAACTCTAGCCATCATATACTTGCTGACATAGGAAAAACTAAACGAGTGAGGATCACACACTGACAGACTGTCAAATCCTTATAAACACAATAAATTCACACAGAAACTCGCGCCTCATTGATAGGAGACACATGGCAAATAAAAACGGTCTGTGTTCTAAAATCAGCTCAAAAATCAAACGTGTTTGATATCCTTTGACTGAAGCTATAAAAAAAAAAATTAGCACTCTGTGATGGCCAAAATCTGCAGGCTGTGACTTTCAGCAACTAGCATTGACTCCTCCAGACTGCAAATTGGGCAAAAATATGTGCAAAATTCGTGTAGTGTATTCCAGCCTACAATATGTGCTTAAAGTACTGTCACTTACTGTTCTTCTTTTAACAGACACAGTTTTACCTTCATTGATGTAACACTAACAGGCTCTAATGTGTTTAGGAGAGTGTGGAGCAGGAGCCTCTACTGAGGAACTCATCCAGTAATGAGGAGATCTTCAGCACTAACACCTCCACAGCTGTAGAGCCGGTGGAGGATCACACAGAAGCCATCAGCTTCTGCGCCGCGCTCAGGATTCCTGTGAGTGACCTGTTATTCTCAGTTTTACACCCACAGCTGTTAGTCAGCGTATATAAGGTGTTATTTTTAAGAGCTTGAGAGAACAGTCAATCCTGGGAAGTGTCTGGATTCTTGGATCACAAATCATGCTTTTGCTTTCCCAAACTATTTTTTTTTCTTTTTTCTTAAAAGATTAAAAGTTTTATCTAATGGTCTTTAACCAAAATACTCTGTTTGGGTCATTTTGACCCAAAGCGACAATTTTTGGATTTACTTTTATATATTTAGCAGTTGTTTCTTTATGCGAAGTATGAGGAATGCTACAAAATAAGCAATTCATCCTAATGAGTAACGTCAGAAAAGAAGCGGTATGATGTTGCAAATTTGGCTACAAATGGGTACAGAACGGTAACAGTTGCATTCAGTTGTTGCCAGGACAGAAGTAAATATCATAATGTCACTATTGCAAAATGTGCTGTCTTTATGCTGCAGGGTGTGGTGGAGTTCTCTCTGTGTTTGCTTTTTGCTAAGCTGGTCAGCTACACCTTCCTCTACTGGCTTCCTTTATACATCGCTAATGTCGGTAAGAAACATTCTTCAGATTCTCTCATGTTCACTCACTCTTGAACTGTCAAACAATTCCCTTCAAATTCCAACAAGTCACTGGGTCTGGTCTCTTCATTAGCTAATTTTGATCCTAAAAAAGCTGGGGACCTATCTACGTTGTTTGATGTTGGAGGAATTGTGGGTAAGCATGTGATATTTTAGAATATTTTAATAATTTTAGCCATAAGAAATATCTAAGTGTGATTCTTGAGAATGGTGGTTTTTATCTGTGTTAGGTGGCATCCTGGCGGGATTGATATCAGACTACAGTGGAGGCAGAGCCACTACTTGCTGTGCCATGTTGATCATTGCTGCTCCTATGGTGAGTCAAACTGTTCTTTTGTCCTTTTTTATTTTTTTTGCTCAAATCCAAACATCTGTTTCAACAAGATATTGCAGATTGATTTAATCTGTTAAGAGTATGTAAAAGCGTTATTAAAGGGGTCATGAACTGAGAAATCAAAATTCCCTTGATCTTTTGACATATAAGTGGTCATTGTACTATAAAAATATCCTGTAAGTTTCAGAACTCAAAACTTTCTTGTTAGTCTAAAAGCAGCTTATATTGAAGTCAGTCTGCCAAAACAACAGGTTGTGGAATGTGGCACTTTATGACGTAATAGTGTGGCTAAACACTGCCTCAACAGAAGACGATCAACGCCTGCTTCTACAGCACTGCCTGTTTAGCCCCGCCCACCGATTCGCGCATGTAGTGTAAATAACGAGAGAGACGAATGCAGGTCTATGCAGAAATCAAATGATAAAGATGGCTCCGAAGACAACAAGACACTGTACAGTGCCAAGTCTTGGCATTGCCTTCCTTCTGATCCTAACATTAGGAAAGAGTGGATGAACTTTTTTTTAATGAAGATCCAGACCACGTCCGTAAGAACTTGGTCCTTTGTTTAGTTAATTTTACTGCAGATTGACAACTGTTAGTCAATCATAGCGGTGGGTGTTTACTTCCGAGTCTACAATCCGCCACGCCTATTCATACAGTGCGTTCTGATGAGGGGGGTTAAAACAGGACAGAAAATAGCCTGTTACTTCTAAATTATGATGTTTTGATTTTGAAAAATCTTGATACCATTAATAAGTGGACCTCAGAGAACAGTACAAAATAATTTATTTTTTTTAAAGGCTGTTCATGACCCCTTTAAAACAGGTGCATGTTCTGCATTATGGACCGTAAAATTTAGACTTGGGAGTTTATTCCAGTTTTAATATGCAGTGGTTATGTCCAGTTATGTCTCTCCGTAATTGTTTGTCATAACAGATCGTGCTTCTTAAGCCCTATTCGGACGGGACTAATTTTACAGGGGGT
>NW_015505746.1:429063-429353 GCF_001515645.1 Sinocyclocheilus grahami
AAAAAAAGGCAAGACTGGCTATTTCACAGCTACAAAATCTAAAGTGCTGTCAGTACGTCTCAAAGTTTGCTCAGAGTCTTTGCAGACATCTGTAACCTTGTGCACACAACACCCTCAAGCTTGAGTTTACCTGTGAACCTGTGAAAAATGAATGAACGGGTTTCTCTTTCCTTCGAGATCTGCTGCTTATTCATGTTTGCTTTTCTTCCTGAAGCTGTTCCTGTTCAATAAAATTGGGCAGAATGGCTTGCCAACCACCATTGGTGAGTATAGAGTACCGTTTTTGGTGG
>NW_015505746.1:430723-431751 GCF_001515645.1 Sinocyclocheilus grahami
GATACCGATATGGTGGCCGATATATCGTGCATCCCTAATTTATACCCATAGCTACTGAGTGATCTGCTTAATATTGTGAAGACCTGTTCCTGTTGCATGCCACTGGTCCATGATTTTGTACATGTATTTAACTGCATCTAATATATTTATATTTATTATTTCTTTTAAGTGGACTTAAATAAATTGTAAAAAAGTTTTTGTTTCGATTTGCGTATATTTTTTAATAGGTGGTTTGAAATGTGAATTGTAAAATCAGTTTCAGCCTGAATGATGAGATCAAATCAGAAGGATTTTTTTTTACGCTTAATTGCATAAATCTTACGGTTTCCTTTTTCCTCATGTGTCTCCATTGAAACCATCATAAGCCTAGCCTGGCTACAATAGTACATTAAGTAATATTTGACATTGTTGAATGTACAGGGAAAAGATGATGCTTTGAATTATCAAAGGAGGTGCCAAATTGACAACAAATAAGCAAAATAACATGTCTCTTTTGTGTCTGTATCTCCTCCTCTGACCTGCAGGCATGTTGCTGTGGTGTGGCGCTCTCGTGAATGGACCCTACGCCCTCATCACCACTGCTGTATCAGCTGATCTAGTAAGTGCTGGGCTCCTTTCCTCCATGTGCTCTTCACATGGACATTTGTAAAGTCTTAAATAAAGGATCAAAACAGATACGCCGGCTTCGACCTAGAAGTCCTGCTGTCAATAACTGATCAATAAACTATTTTGTAATGCCACAAGCACTTTGTGTTGTACATTTCATAATGTTTTTTGATCTTTTAGGGAACCCATGAGTGCCTGAGAGGGAACTCTAGAGCACTGTCCACTGTGACCGCCATTATTGACGGCACTGGATCAATAGGTATGCAGGGAATGTGGCTTTTTTTTTTTCTTTTCTTGAGCTTGATACTATATTTGGTATAAATATATAAAAATACACCTTGCTACTGCGTTAGGCTAACCGAGACTTGTCATTTGCACTTGTTGCTCTTTTGTTAGTTTTGACTGCTTTTATTGTCCTCATT
>NW_015505746.1:432429-448619 GCF_001515645.1 Sinocyclocheilus grahami
TACATGAAAATCGCAGACGTCAGGTGATAGAACCGAAACTCAAACATAGTTTAGAAAACTAGTCCCTTCCGAATAGGGCTTTAGAGTACTATTTGCCTGGAGGGATAATGGCTGAAAAACTTCATCACAGGAATAAATTACGTTATAAAAATGTATTTACATCAAAATGTATTTAAATAGAAAACAAATCTAAATTATAATAATTCACAATGCGACAGTTTTTACTGTATTTTTTGATCAAATACATATAGCCTTTGCGAGCATAAGAGAATTTTCAAACATATTTAAAAAGTCTTTATTATTCCAAACTGTATGTATTTTTAAAAAGGGGGCAAAATATTCCATGCAGTGACGTTATTAGCAGATGACTTTATTAAGGTTTATTTTTGACCTTCTATATTTAGCTAGTGGCCTTTAAATAAGCTAAATGATGCTGCTTGGGCTGATTGCCATTACATGTACTTGATATTAGTGGCATCCAAACATGTAGAGCGTCATGACCAAAGAGACGCTCTACTTGAATTAATTGGGCCTTCCTGCCCTCAATATGATTCAGTGGAGGCTATTTTTAGTGGTTGCAAGGCAATCAGAATTACTCCAAGAGGTTGCGACCCACCTTGGGATTTGTTAGTTTTCACTGTGTTCCCAAATGACTGGCAGAGATCTGTGTGTCGAGGTGGAAAATGATCTATGCACTTCAAGTGCAATATCATTACGTCTCTGACACCCTTATAATTATCAGTCCATTTTTGGCTGAAACAAAATCCTGTTATGAATTTTCCATTAAAAAAAAAAAAAAAAACTTGGTTTGTGCTTTTTTTATTATTTTTTTTAATGTTTTTTATTTTAGTATGTTGAAATATATTTATTACACACTAATGGTCTCCAGTATCCGCTTTTGACATTTGTCAAATGAACAGGCGGAAATTATTTGGTCTTGTCTGTATTTTTTTACACTGACAGAATCTGATGATTTAAAAGGGAAGCGTTTAATTTTGTACCATGTGTTTGCATTGGTTTCATCTGCTCTTTTCTTTCAGGTTCAAAGAGATCTGAGCCGCCCGTCGAACAAGAGAATATCACACCTGTGACGGAAAATGACCTGCAGCATAACGACAAAAAGGGACCATGGGTTGATCCAACACACCAAGCCTTTTTATGCCCAAGGGTTATTTTATATGAAAATTGTAACATGAGACTTTCATCCTTTTATACTGATAATGGAACAAAGCTCAGCTGCTGCAGTGAAGGAGGAGGAGAGTTACACACACCCTCGTCTACGCGTGGCCTGAGTGGGACAAACACAAGAGGATCATCATTTTAGTACAGGATGTTTTTAGTGACTGAAGCTCAATGCAAATGTACCTTTTTTCTAGCATTAAAATATGCCATCAGTACTTTGTCCTTTAATCTGTGCAGTGTCTTGCGTGATCATTTGTGAGTTTCCTGTTTGTTATTGGCATGGCTAGCTGTGAATCTTACCTGCAGTAGTGAATACACAGCACCTGAATATGTATTTCAATAAATATTGAGGTCATATTCATGTGAATATACACTTAATCTCTCTCAACTTCATTAAAATACTGAGTAGCTCCAAGCGTCCCAAGAGAACCTCTTGGTTTTATTCTCTCAGGGTTCGTATGAATGGAAGCACGTTACAGGTAGCTGGTGTTCTAGCTTTAGGGTATAGATATTATCAGCTTCTGTCAAAATGAGAATGTGTGTGTGAAAGGCAAACAGTCATCTGCAGAATAATGCTCGGTGATAATAAATCATTTCTGGAGACTTTAGTGATGCTTGAACACACAGCTCCTTTCCATTAATTTAAAGCTATGTTATTAGTCATAATTGTTTTTTAGTAATATTCAGTTATGATTAAAATCGTTACTTTAAATTTTTTCATTATAAAAAAGGTCATGTTGTCATATTATAGGGGGCAAGTTGTTACAATACATCCAGATATGAAACACTGAAAAACAATTCATTAAACAGTAAAAATGTACAACGTATAAAACTATAACAATGTTTTGGACAACAGAAATTGTAATCAATTGTGTAATTAATGGATTAATTAAAGAATTGTAACCGTATACATTTTAAAATGTTCAGTTTGCCCTGACCTGACATTTATAAAAATTATCCTCTTTGATTAAAATCTACACTACCATTCAAAAGTGTGTGCTCAGTTGTTGTTTTGAAAGAAATGAAATTTAGTTTAGCTTATTTTAGTTTAGAAATGTTAGTTCATTCAACATGACAGTAAGGTCACATAATGTTACAAAAGATTTCTATTTCAAATAAATGCTGTTCTTTTAAACTTTCTTTTCATCAAAGAATCCTGAAAAATATGAAGCAGCACAAATGAATGTTACTGGAGCAGCAAATCAGCATATTAGAATGATTTCTGAAGGATCATGTGACACTGAAGACTGGAGTAATGATGCTGAAAATACAGCTTTGCCAGGAATGAATTATATTCTAAAATATATTAAAATAGAAAAGTTATTTTCATTTGTAATAATATTTCATAATATTCCTGTCTTTACTGTATTTTATCAATAATTGCAGGCTTAATGAGCAAGAGACTTCTTTCAAAAAATCTTACTGTCCCCAATTGGTAGTGTACCTTTATTATTATTTAATTCGAAGGCAGAATTCACAAAAAATATTTTATTATACAGAACCTGACATACAAAATGCTACCAGATCATTTTTACTAAGACTTTTACTAAAATACAACTCTTGCCTCAGTTTTACCTTTTTAAATTTCTTATGATTAGCGTACAAAAAAGTTGATGTAGTCTGAATTAATGAAAACGTGAAATGATCCCGTTCTCCCTAATAGTGTCCAGATCAAAGATTGATATTGTGCTGTCAAACATGCACATCATACAACCTGTTGTACTTTCAGTCACAGTATGAATATTAAATATTCCCAAGCTAGTATATACTGTAATATAGCAAATAATCCTCAATATATATAATGCATGTGTGTGTGTGTGTGTGTGTGTGTGTGTATACATACATGCATACATATAATTCTAAATAAAATTCTAATAATTGATGAAGCATAAGAAAAATTATTAACAGGTTAACAACATAAGCATTCTTTATTGAATTTGGGTAGATATTGCATGTGTCATCAAAAGGAACAGTGTTGTAATGGATACGTGTGTCGCCTCCGAGCAGTAGATGACATGGAGCACATAGTCAGCTCTCTGCTCTAACAGTTCCTTGGCAACGCTGGAGAGCAGGAGAGTGAGTGATAGCCTACTTAAAGAGCAGAGCTGTGACTCCTGCTGAAGCCACCGCATCCACCAGCATCTCTGAGTGAGTGGCGGCACCAGACTGAATGGCACATGCTGAGGTGAGGCAACAGTTTTCATTTATGTACTGTCAATTATCATTCAACAAATGCCTGTTTTAGTGTCATGAATCTACTTTATATCCTATGAAATCAGCAGTTGCATGTTTCTTGTGTGAGAGGAAAAATGTTTTTTTTTTTTTACATTTGTTTTAAAGTGTTCTTTGCTGGTCCAGAGAAGGAGGTAGCCATAGATTGTGTATCTACTGCCAAAGCATCATCAATATCAGAGGTCGTCATGGGGTCGAGTTCGTCATCTTATGCCCCTAAAACTGTTTATCTGGATGTGGATGGAAAAGTGCAAAGGGTGAGTCTTTAAGATTTCAAACTTAAAAGCTGTATGTTTAAGATCCCATTAAAATGAGATGCATTTGCTAATTTATGATTAGATATGTAAGGTATTCAACCAAACATTCAATGAACTTATTTGGCAGCACACATACATATGCATGTAATGGACTAATGGGTGTTTAGTAAATAAATGATGCTAGAGCTTCTCTGAATTAACTTCAGCTTTTTGGAATAATTTTTTTGACTGGTGTGGTAATAGCTTCAAGAGTAACCACAGGAGTAGTTCATCACATTATCTATGAATATGATTTACCAAAGTTTGACAAACAGAAATTGTCTGCACAAACTGTCTTACTTTTGAACACAATTTTTATTGTTTTATCTTTTAAAAATTGATTATTTGTTTTTTTCATTTCTGGTTGAAAGTATGCTTACTTTAAGATAAATGCCATTGGTTTGATATTTTTGTATCTAATACTTTAAGTCCAAAATTCCCAAATACTTTTTTCAAGGGTTCGAGGTCAGTAGGATTTGTGCTGTTTGATCAATAAGACGTCACTTACCACAGCTGCATTTATTTGATACAATAAAAATATCATGAAGTGTTGTTTATTTATTTATTTTTGCTATCTTGCCATTTTAATATACTTTAAACTGTCATTTATTCCTGTGATGAACTTACTCCAGTCTTCAGTGTCACATGAGCCTTCAGGAATCTGATTTGCTGCTCAAGAAACATTTCGTATTATTATGAAAATAATATTTTTCTGAGCCTGTGATACAGTTTTCAGGATTATTTGAAGAATAAAACGTTCAAAAGAACAGCGTTAATTTGAAATTGAAACCGTTTGTCTTTTAATTGTCTTTACTGTCACTTTTGATCAATTGAATGCATCCTTGATGAATAAAAGTAGGCCTATTATTTTCTTTAAAATAAATCTTAATGACTCCAAATGTTTGAAAAGTAGTGTAACTACTTGTGTAATAGAGACAACATTTTATTAATATTATTATACTTAAAGACTAGTTATTTAATGTGTTTTTAACACAGGCACCCTTTTTAGGATAACTACTTGTGTTAAAAATATGTTGAGGGTCATTGTGAGTGACAGGTGCCTTTGACACAAACAAGCACCTGTAACACCTGCCAAGGGCAAAGTCAGCCCCACTCACTAGAGCCACGGTATTATAGTGACGTATTCAGCACCTCTAGTTATTATGTAGTATTTATAATCTCTTATGTTTTTAGGTGATTTTCAGTCGTCACTGTAGCCCATGTGATATTAAGGAGCTTCTTTGCTCATCATCCAATATTGCCAGGTCAGTTTCATAAATCGTCTCATAAATGAAGTGTTTAGTCCAGATTATTGTCCCAAATGTGTCTTGAATTTGTTGTGTCTCTCCAGAAACACAGCTATACTTCTGATTGACTCAGAAGGAGCACTGGTATCTATTGACCCCAGCATGCCTGCAAACACTCCAAAGTAAGAATTCAACATAGTAAAAATAATGCAACGTCTTGTTATTATTACATTATTGTAATTGAATGAATAATTCAGAAGCAGTCATTGTTTTACATTCTTTCTTTCTTCGTTTCAAGCAACTTATATAAGGTTATGCCTCATTCCACAAACCAAGGAGGAGGTATGAAAAAAGATTTACTCATTAAATTGTATATAATTAATAGTGTTAAAGGTGACATATCATGAAAATCTGACATTTCCAGGTTTTAAGTGCTATAATCAGGTCCCCGGTGCATCTACCAACCAAGGAAACATGAAAAAGATTAACCCAGTAACTTTGTTTTGGTAAGCCTTTTTCTGCAAGCGTCTGAGAAAACGAGCGCGTCTGATTTCGCTCCCTTGGTGACGTGGCAAAGGGATCTCATTATAATATTACCGCCCCTTAATCTGTAAGTTTACACCCATGGCGCCTTCATTTGATTTGGCAATCGACAACGGTGTACCAGTTCTAATGCCATGGTGAAAGTTTGAGCGAAACATGCTAACTGTTCTGTCATTGGCTGCACAGACGAGCACAGAACACTGTTTAGAGTCCCAGCCTCAGAGGAGACAAGAGAGCAGTGGATTTATTGATTTATTTACTGTAAATTGCTGCTGCCACACAGATCTAAAATAAACAAGTGATTTATTTCCCAGCTGTTTACCTGCACAGACATAACCGAATCTTTTTTGTAACTCGTGTGTTTTTAACGTAAACTTGTGTGTGAATGAGAACTTAGTTTAGTACTCGCATGCTGTGACAGCCGCTTTCTGTCCGTGTGCTTCGGATGTGTGCTCTCAGAAAACCGTATATCAGAAGTTTAAACTCATATGATTTAAAACGCATGATTTCAGTGCGATAAACATGATAATCGGAACCAAAACAGATGTTTTTAGCAGGGCCGAGATGTAATGGTGCAGCTCTATTCTGGAAAAGGGGGCCGGGAGCAGCAGCTCATTTGCATTTAAAAAAACAGGCCTGAAAAACAGTGCGTTTCTGCTTCCACTCAAAATAGGCATTTTCAAAATGTTATAATAAATGATCTGTGGAATATTTTGAGCTGAAACTTCACAGACACATTCTGGGGACACCAGAGACTTATATTACATATTGTAAAAAGGGGCATAATATGTCTCCTTTAAGTAAAACTAGATTAGAAATAAGGCAAATGACAGTAACATAAACAACTTTGTATTCCTCTCAAAAGAGAAGGAAGACATGTTCCAGAACGTCCTGTCACAAGTGGCAGAGCAGTTCAACAGGTGAGCCGTGTCATGTCAAAATGAGTCTGTATTTATTGTAAAGTAAATGTTATGATTCAGATCAGTGTGTTACAGAATGTGTGCATGGTAATGAATGTAATATTTGCTTCAGGGCTTTTAGGATCAATGAGCTGAAGACTGAAGTGACCAACCGACTGGCCATGCTGGAGAAGAGAGTGGAGCGTGAGTGATGCTCTGAGCAGAATGCATGTGAGAACTCACACCTGATGTTGTGAGCTAAAAGTCTTTGTCTCATTACAGTGGAGGGACTTAAAGTGGTGGAAATTGAGAAGTGTAAAAATGATCTGAAGAAATTAAGGGATGAAATGACCTCTAGAGGAGGAGTGAGGTAAGAACAGCTGTTTTATTTTATTTTATATTTTGTTTTATTTCATTAGGAGTCTCTGCACCTTTGCTTTTTAATTGGTTGTTTATCTCTTGCAAACAGAATGAACTGCAATTGCAAATATAACTTTACTGATGATGGGAAGAAACTGTCTCCCAGGCGAGATGTCCCAAGCTACCCAAAGGTAAAATGAAAAAAATAAATACATTTTTGGGGGGTTACATACTGCAACCAAATAAAATCATCGCAGTGCTGTAATCATATGTAATGCTGTGTGTTGTCACTCTGTTTTGTGTTTTTGCAGTACACACTTTCTCAGGAAACCATAGAGGCTCTGAAAAAGCCCACCTTTGATGTATGGCATTGGGAACACAATGAGGTTTGTCATCTTTTTTGTGTCAAGATATCTTGAGACACAAGTTCCCACTAACAGGAGTTTTATTTTTGCAGTTTTACTGCTCTTTCATGGCTTAAGAGACTTAATGGGGTTCTTAGTTGTGTTTCACTGAAGTATCAGTTTTTCTTTAAAAAAAAAAAATCAACCAAAATTGGAAAGATAATTAAACAAACACTTAATCACACTTAAGGGCACTTAATTGCATGTTGATTGCAATCCATCAATCAATCATTCAATCAATCAATAAATAAATGTATTATATTTAAAATTGATATCAAATGCTTTTTGACCCCCTTAAGTAGGACTTAAGTACAGCTTTATATGTGATTTGATCATTTTTTCTATTGTCTTTGAAATATGGTTAAAGTGTAGTGCCAACAAGCATTTATAGTAAACTAAAATATACTTTAATGTAATTTCTATTGAAATTTGTTATATATTTGTAATTACACATTTGTAATGATGAGGTCGCAATTCAGTACATTAAAACTATATTTAGTTTAAATGTAATATCAAATAACACACTACAACTAAAATTATGATCAAGTACTTTACATGTACACATAAAATAAGTGTACTTCTTTCAAGCACAAAAAAGGATTATTAAAACATTAATATTATCTGCAAGTACATTTTTAAAATATATATTTTTAAGATTTGAAGTAGGCCTACTCTACAAGTGCACATTCAGTACAATAAAGCGCACTTCGCCCAGGTGTTTTCTAGAAATTGTGATATGAATTAGATCTCATGTGTAATTTCTCTTTGTAATAAAAATGAAGGGCCCTATCATACACCCGGCGCAATGTGGCGCAATGCGGCGCCAGGCACGACGCAAGTGTTTTTTGCTAGTTTCAGCCCGACGCAGTTATCATTCACATCCTGTGCCACGTTGTTTAAATGGCAAATGCATTTGCATCCATTTGTGCGCCCATGGGTGTGCTGGTCTGAAAACGAGGTGTGTATAGGCACATTGTCGGCGCGTTGCTATTTTGAGGCAACTGAAATAGACTGCGCCTTTGACCAACTGAAACCTGGGGCCCTATTTTAACGATCTAAGCGCATGGTCTAATGCGCTTAGGGCGTGTCCGAATCCACTTTTGCTAGTTTAAGGCCGGGAAAAAATGGTCGGCGCGCTAGGGCCCTTAGACCATGCGCTTAGATCGTTAAAACATGGCCCATAGTGTGTGGTTATAAGCATTCGTTGTTTTATCTGACAAACAGGTCATGTGGTGAATTGTGTTTGTTAATTAAATGAATGCTGTATACAGATGCTTAGCTGTCTGGAGTATATGTATCATGACCTTGGACTGGTTAAGGAGTTTAACATTAACCCCATAACTCTCAAAAGATGGCTGGTAAGATGAGCTTTCCTGCATATTTGTGACCGTGGACCACAAAACCAGTCACAAGGGTCAATTTTTTGAAATTGAGATTTATACATCATATGAAAGCTGAACAAATATGATTTCCATCGATGTAAGGTTTGTTAGGATAGGACAATATTTGGCCGAGATACAACTATTTGAATATCTGGAATCTGAGGGTGCAAAAAAATCAAAATACTGAGAAAATCGCCTTTAAAGTTGTCCAAATGATGTTCTTAGCCATGCATATTACTAATCAAAAATTAAGTTTTGATATATTTACGGTAGGAAATTTACAAAATATCTTCATGGAACATGATCTTTACTTAATATCCTAATGATTTTTGGCATAAAAGAAAAATCGATCATTTTGACCCATACAATGTTTTTTTGGCTATTGCTAAAAATATACCCCAGCGACTTAAGACTGGTTTTGTGCTCCAGGGTCACATTTAATTTCTGAATTAACTGGAGTACTAGGCTTTAAAACTCACCTGTTGTGTCTTTTCTAAATAAAGCTTGCGATTCAAGAAAACTACCGCGACAACCCTTTCCACAACTTCCGCCACTGCTTTTGTGTGAGCCAGATGATGTATGGAATGATCCATCTGTGTAACCTTCAGGTGAGGTCATGGCCACACGTGCATCATGTCCTTCAGAGAGTGTGTCATGTCAACATGATACTTGCTTTTGTTCCCTAGGAGAGGCTTACTATGACAGACATGTGTATTTTGATGACTGCAGCCGCGTGTCATGACCTGGACCACCCGGGATACAACAACACGTACGTACTGTATATATCACTGACATATCCACCCTCTGAGAGAACAATGCCACTTACAACACTGTCTGCATTATTAGTTTGCCACTGACTGACTAATTGAATGTATGTGGGCAGTTATGATGTACAATGTCATTTATACAGTAGGAATTGAAAAAGGTTTTCCTCTGTAATCAGGTTTCAGATTAATGCTCGCACTGAGCTGGCCGTGCGCTATAATGATATCTCTCCTCTGGAGAACCATCACTGTGCTGTGGCCTTCCAGATCCTCTCTATGCCTGAGTGCAACATATTTGCCAATGTGGAGCCTGACTCCTTCAAACAGATACGACAGGTACCTCTGATCCACCATACATACACTTCATATTGCACGTGCAGTTTCTACCCAGAGGAACACTGTATTGCTCAGAGATCAGAGTTTCAAAAGTTTGTGATTGGTCTCTTATGCTCACCAAGGTTGCATTTATTTGATCCAAAATACAGTAAAACTGTAATAGTGTCAAATATTATTACAATTTAAATTGAGTGTTTTATTATTTTAATGTATTTTAAGATGTAATCCTGTGATGGCAAAGCTGAATTTTCAGCATCATTACTCCAGTCTTCACCGTCACATGATAATTCAGAAAACACTCTAATATACTGATTTGCTGCTCTGATTAATAGAAAGTTCAAAAGAACTGTATTTATTTAACATAGTAAAAGTCTTTACTGTCACTTTTGATCAATTAAATGCATCCTTGCTGAACAAAAGTATTTAAAAAAATCTTTCTGACCCCAAACTTTTGAGTGGTTAGTCTATGTTAAACAAATATACAAATGGAGCAATTGCTGGCATTCTATAGAATGTAACTTCTGTGCATTATAGTTAAAAATCTAAACAATCCTGCATGCATTTTTTGTATCTGTTGTAGGCGATCATTACTCTCATTCTGGCCACAGATATGGCTAGACATGGAGAGATACTGGACTCCTTCAAACAGAAAGTGGACAACTTTGACTTTACCAATGAGGAGCATGTTAAATGTGTATGTGTTTCCTGATATTATGATTTGAATTGCATTCCAAAAACGTGTTGGCTCTGTACTTCATACGCAATGCTGTGTCTTTACAGCTGAAGATGGTGTTGATCAAGTGTTGTGACATCTCCAATGAGGTCAGACCCACTGAGGTGGCAGAGCCGTGGGTGGACTGTCTCCTGGAGGAGTACTTCATGCAGGTACCACAATACAAGCAGTTTCATGAAAGCACTTTGAAAATGAATGTGGTAAAAAGCTTATTTTGCTTCTATTATTTCATTATATGCTTACACTACCGTTCAAAAGTTTGGGGTCAGTATGCTTTTTTGTTTTTCTTTTCATCAGCATGGACACCCTAAATATTGAATTTCTTTCAACTTTCTGATTATTTCCTACAGAACTGGAAGATTTTGATTTGATCAGACTTTGGGACCCCACATGTTGTAGCTTGCTTTTTGGTTTGTTTTGGCAGAGTGACAGAGAAAAGTCAGAAGGTCTTCCTGTGGCTCCATTTATGGATCGTGACAAAGTCACCAAACCAACAGCACAAATTGGCTTCATTAAATTCGTCCTCATTCCAATGTTTGAGACCGTCATGAAGGTTTGTACACACTGACATGTGAACTGGAACTCTGAACTGAAGTTGCATAACATAGAGACCCTGTGTCTGTGTTCAGCTCTTTCCACAGATTGAGGAGATCATGGTTCAGCCTTTGAGGGACTCCCGTGATCACTATGAAGAGCTCAAGCAGATAGATGATGCCATGTCAGAGGTAACAAGACCGTGCATGTAGAGGAAGTCCTAAAGCTTTGCAAATGGCCTTGTGTCCAAAACACAAATCAGAAGAACTACACTCATAAAAATAAAAGTTCCAAAAGGGGGGTTTCGAAGTGATTCCATAGAACAGGGCTGTCCAAACTCGGTCCTGGAGGGCCGGTGTCCTGCAGAGTTTAGCTCCAACCCTAATTAAACACACCTGAACCAGCTAATCAAGCTCTTACTAGGCATAGAAACTTCTAGGCTGGGGCAAGTTGGAGCTAAAGTCTGCAGGACACCGGCCCTCCAGGACTGAGTACCTGCCATAGAAGAACCATTCTGGGTTCCCTAAAGAACCTTTCAGTGAACAGTTCTTAAAAGAACCATTTTTGTTCTTGGTGTGAAGAACAAAAAACTTAGTTGAACCTTTTGTTCAATGGAAAGGTTCCATGGATGTTAAAGGTTCTTCATAAAACCATAGACCTTTATTTTTGAGGGTGTACGATACTTATTTTGCCTTTGCATTATGGTGTGCTCTCTTTTCAGGCACAGAAGAAGAAAACAGAGAGCATGTCTTTAGGTGGAAAAAAGAAATAGGCAACCTGCTTCTTTTATGGTATGGAGGAACAACAACCGGTCTCGTCGTTTATCAAAACAGCTAGAAGACTGTCATTCTTACTTCAGATTCTTCAGATTTGAGCCTGTCTCTTCTAACCTTTGCATGAAAACTTCATTCATATCAAGAGTTATTGAATGACAGATGAAAAGGAAAATTCTGTCATCGTTTACTCATCATTTACCCTCATGTTGTTCCAAACCTGTAGGACTTTGTTTTAAAGTCTGTGGAACAAAGAACAAAAGAGTGTTTCAACCGTTTTTGTCCATGCAGTGAAACAGACTGTCATTGTATGGACAAAAAAAATGAGACTTTTTTTGACTCACTGTCCCATTCTCTTCCTCTAGGGTTCTCAGGCTGATCCAGCTCCCAGTTTCCTGAAAACTGAGGTTTTGAACTGTTTGGGCTCTCCAAGCACCCAGTTTCCGAAGGCGAGTGTTGGACCCCCTTCTGTGTGTGGAAACATCAAGAATGTCCAGAAAAGGCAGTCATCAGTTGTAAAAAGGCGGTCAAAATGACTGATTCTGTTGATTTTGCTGGTCTAATTATTCTCCACAGATATGTTTGCACTATTGAAATGAAGTGCTTGGCCCTCAGATATTGTTTTATTGTCACAGGCTACAATAAAATAAACATGAGCAGTCAAGGTTTATAACTTTATCAGATAATGGCATTATATGACTACTCAGATTGATTTATACTTTGGTACGTATTGTTTTGAGTGTTTGCAAGAACTGATTTCACCAAAGCAGCTATTAATAAAACGTACTTAGTAATACTCAGGAAAACATGTTAACCATTGTTCCAACAGAAAACCTTACAAATGTACAAAAATCAATAAAATATACATTAATCTTGAAACGTGTCAAAATTGGTGTTGTGTTTATATTTTTGATAGGAATGTAAAAATGCACAGCTTTTACCTGAGGAAGCTAAAAAGAAAGTTACATTCATTTCTACATGAGCATCTTTAAAAGGAAATTCCTGAAAAAAAAATTTGAGGCATGTTTCAAGAAAGGCATTTGGTAAGGGGATGTGTCTGAGACACCTGTTTAAAGGTACAGGTGTTTTCGAGGGCTGCAAGTGCAAGTGACACGTCTGTTGCTCTCTGTCCTCACTGCATCTGGATGTGACAGTTATTACACAGTCATTTACAGGATTATGGCTTTAATACTTACATGTTTTGTTATTGGCCAGCAGAGGAGACAATGAAACACTTTTCTCACATACTGTATGATTATGTTTACCTTGAATAACATACAAGAAAGATGTAAATATGTAAAATGTGTCAAAGTTTGTGAGACCACACCATTCTCTTATTTGGGGGAAGAAATTGTAAGTTAGAAAATCACCAGAAATATCTAATCCAAACATCAATTAAGACATAAATATACTGTTGGACTGGACCGCAATGAAAAATAACTAGTTTTCTGGCTTCATCCGTCTGACATTAGGTCAGTTTCTTTTTTTATTAATTTTCTTTTCTTCATTCATTCATTTTCTGATGTAATGTGCAAAATAACAGTTCAGGGATATACAGTAGTAAATATTATATTTGCATTACCTTATGGGTCATATTTGGAGCCATGAAAGGTCTTGGCTACAAAAATCTATCAAACATTTTGACTGGGAACCTGTTGTTTATGGACACTGATTCGACAAGAATAAACTTTTTAAAAAATATTAAATACTATAGTGGTAAAAAAAAAAAACTAACACAACCTATATGTGTTTAACATGATATTTTTCAAACTAAATGGAAAAGGTAGCATACAGACAATTTAGCCATTATTAGCCAACAGAAATTTGAATTAATTGTAGTAAATTACAATATATTTTTAACAAACATGGCAACAAGCTCTATAAAATCAGTTTGACAACATTCTCCAATCTATTTATGAAAATCATCCTTACGCAATTTAACCTTTAGAGTCAAATATATTACAGTATTTACAGGTGCATCTCAATAAATTAGAATGTCGTGGAAAAGTTCATTTATTTCAGTAATTCAACTCAAATTGTGAAACTCGTGTATTAAATAAATTCAATGCACACAGACTGAAGTAGTTTAAGTCTTTGGTTCTTTTAATTGTGATGATTTTAGCTCACATTTAACAAAAACCCACCAATTCACTATCTCAACAAATTAGAATATGGTGACATGCCAATCAGCTAATCAACTCAAAACACATGCAAAGGTTTCCTAAGCCTTCAAAATGGTAACAAACTGATCACCTCCATGCCACGCCGAATTGAGGCAGTAATTAAAGCAAAAGGAGCCCCTACCAAGTATTGAGTACATGTACAGTAAATGAACATACTTTCCAGAAGGCCAACAATTCACTAAAAAAAATTTTTTATTGGTCTTATGAAGTATTCTAATTTGTTGAGATAGTGAATTGGTGGGTTTTTGTTAAATGTGAGCCAAAATCATCACAATTAAAAGAGCCAAAGACTTAAACTACTTCAGTCTGAGTGCATTGAATTTATGTAATACACGAGTTTCACAATTTGAGTTGAATTACTGAAATAAATGAACTTTTCCATGACATTCTAATTTATTGAGATGCACCTGTATATTGCATTCCTTTGTTTATGCAAGAACTATTGTGAAAATATAATATTGAAACTTCTGTTTTAAGAATAGACAGCATTTCTAATGGATAACCTTCTAAGAACTACATTCTTTAGTTAGTGATTCATGCCATTAGTTTCAGACCACTTGTCTGAATCCCCTAGCAGCAGTTAAGGGCTCTGCTCATTTAAAATGACTACAGAGAGTCTGGTGACACATGAATTCATGAGGTTGGAGTGAAGGAGGGTAAAGATCTCCATAAACCTCACAGTCAGTCTGCTGGGGTCACAGGTCAGAAGTGGCTCAGAGGGAGCACTTTACAAGACAGGCCGTGTTTTTCACAGATTAAACTTTCATGATGTTATGTCATACATTTATAGAGGTATGCTGGCTTTCTGCAAAACTGCAGAGAAACTTTAGTTACACTTTATTTTAAGGTGTATTGAGTAATGTTAATTAATTACAACTTACTTCTGTTTTATAGGGTTAGTTGGGGGTAATTTACTGTTAATACTATTTTAAATACGGGTAACATGTAACATTACTGTAAAATAAAGTGTTACCAAAGCTTTAAATATATGTATTATTTTATCTGTGATATGATGACATTATAAAAAAAAATTCTCAAGTCTTATTTTAACCTGTTTTGCAACAGATTAATATTGTGTGCAGCTGTCCTATATTACACATTATTCTAGTGAACTGCACTGCATACCAGGAATGTATGTTTAATGTGAGCCTAGAAAAGTCTTAAGAAGATCAAAAGGTTAAAGTTCAGATGGCTAGAAGAGAGTGTCACCTGCCACCTTCTGGCATCCTGCTGCCCCCCAAATCTAACACGAGGCTCAGGGTCACCTGCCACCTTCTGGCATCCTGCTGCCCCCCAAATCTGACACGAGGCTCAGGCCTGTTTAATCAGACAGGGATTTTTTTCACTGAACAAAAAATGTTTTATCCACTTGATATTTGCTCTTGTCCAATATAGAAATAAGTCTAAAAAACAAGATTTGTGTCAACAAATTTTTTTTAGATTTTTGTTCATGTCCACTCTAATGGACACCAGGACTGAAGAAAAATAAAAATCCCCATATTTTAACCATACATAATACGTAGAGCTTGTGCACTATAGTTGAACTAGTGTTTAAGATTTTGAAAAGAACACATACTATAAGAATGAACAATGCAATATAAGAATGTGGAAAAAAATGGTACAATGATAGGAAGTCTCAAAAAAACCTGTTTGATCCTTTTTGTTGGTTGAAGTGGGTGAATCTGAGTATATGTATAAATGTCTTTGTGTGTATGTGAATGGGTTTATGTGTACTTGCTGATTGTTTGGTCCCACTAAGTGGCCCTAATACCTGTGTACTTACATAGTAACTAGACACATTGTACACATAGTAACTAGACACAAGTACACATGTACATAGTATCTGTAATATTTCTGTAACTACACACCCTCCGAATGGTTTGTGTAAGTACAAATGTGTAACAGGACATATATAACTACATTTTGTAACAACAATATGTATAAGAGTAATTGGAACAATTTGATCCAGGGGGTGGAGATGGGTAGGTTTAGGGATATGTAAAGTGGGAGGAGTTGTATCAAGTTGGTGGAGTTGGTGCACCACTGTAATACCAGTGTACTTACATGGTAACGCCTCCGGAACTGTCCACTTAATATAAAGTGTAACACTTTCTTTACCAAAAAGTGCTGTTAGTCCTTTTACACATTTGTACTTTCATTGCCAAAAAGTGTTGTTACCAATGTCCTGTTACACATTTGTATTTACACATACCATTCAGTGGGCTGTTACATATGTGTAGTTACACAAACATTACAGCTGTAGATACTATGTACCAATGTGTACTTATACTGTGGTTACATACTATATACACATCTAGTTAT
>NW_015505746.1:448629-452649 GCF_001515645.1 Sinocyclocheilus grahami
TTAATATAAAGTGTAACATTCTGGACACCAACCACAATTTATATGTAAAGCCTAACTTACTGGCTGCTGCTGTGCAACATCAGAGTAATTACATGGTAAATCCCTAGGAATTGTTTACTTAATATAAAGTGTAACACTTTCTTTACCAAAAAGTGCTGTTAGTCCTTTTACACATTTGTACTTTCATTGCCAAAAAGTGTTGTTACCAATGTCCTGTTACACATTTGTATTTACACATACCATTCAGTGGGCTGTTACATATGTGTAGTTACACAAACATTACAGCTGTAGATACTATGTACCAATGTGTACTTATACTGTGGTTACATACTATATACACATCTAGTTATTATGTAAGTACACAGGTATTAGGACCACTTAATATAAAGTGGGACCGATTGTTTTGATGAATGTATGATTGTGTGCATTATGGCATCAGTGTGTGTGGGTGTGGGTGTGAGTGTGTGTGTTGCTGTGTATTCACTGATCACACATCCACTATATAGCTGTTTCTCACTAAAACCAATGAAAAGTTGATTGACAGGCTATGGTCACTTTGATGACATAAATGAAATCATATTAATATTAATTTCATTAATTAACATCAATAAAACATTAACATAAGCTCTGTATTTAGCTTTGAAATGCTTCCACAAATTTCTCAACCTGTTATATAACTAATTCATGAGGTGCTGCTGATATCTTTCAAGACCTGATGTCCATTGTGATGGACATTAATTTAATTTTTTTTAATCATGTGATCTGCAGCTCTGAAAGATCTTCAAAATAACTTTGAATATTATCATTTGACAGTCTTAATTTGATAATAGGTGCAAGGTGATGAGGCTACCATAAACATAAATCTGCATATAAAAGGTCAAATGAGGACTCCTCTTCTTGTCTTGGTTAGTCATGTCTCTCTTTTGTGATGCCTGTAGCTCAATCAGATTAAGTTAGGAGTCATATCTTCATTGTGATTGGGTGATCGGGGACCGATCAGTGACCAGGCATTGCTCATATTATGAAAACATAAAATTTTATTGGGTTAAACAAAAAAAATCATGTGATGTCCATTTCAATGGACGCAGGGTCTGAAGGGGTTAAAACCGTAAACACTGGCAACACACTTTTTTGGTTAGAGTTCAAATTTATCTACAAACATTTTTCAAATATCTTGTCGTGTGTTCTGCAGAAGAAAGACAATTATACAAGTTTTGGAACAGGGTGAGTAAATTATGTAAGAATGATCATTTTTGGGTGAATTAGCCCTTTTGTTTGAAAACTGTCAAATGCTTTAGTCATAATTTTGAACAACACAACAATTCTTTGTCATTCGAAACCTGTAACACCCTTCTTGAGAATTGTTTTGCATGAACAGTGTACTGGAGATTTGTTTGTTTGTTTTAAATAATACTACTTGGTTTGATTTTTGTGTAATGTAGTGCAATGATATTCATATATTTTTAGGTGTGACTTAAGAGTCAACATTTTGGGGGACATTTTTACAATGTTTGTTACCTTGCACAGATGCTTTACTCAAATCTCAAATAGCACGTGGTGTACAGCAATGAAAAGTGTTTTATTGTTGATAGGTCTGTGAATGTGATGTATTTTTTTATGTTGATTTTAAAAGATAATGGAAAATAAATAGTTATTTGAATAAATATAAGACAACAACAACAATTATTATTATTATGAAATAAATCAATTCAAATAATAATAATGATGAAATGTATTAAGGGTCAGGAAAAACAATAATTCAAAAAAGCCAATGTCCATGTCCCTCAGGGGGTTATAATTAATTATAAATACTTATAAATGCTATAGCTTAATTCATTCATTCAATTATATCTATAAAAACTATGGCTAACATATTGAAACAAAAATAACTTGTTTTTTTACGATCCTCATCCCTACGGTAAATAGAGTAAGTAGTTTTAACCGTCTGAAATCTGAGCCTGTGTCTTTAAGAAGTGGCCCCATGCAGTGGGAGCCCGAGGCGCCTTTAGCCAAATTACTGAAGTTCAGAGGAAGTGACGGGAATACAGGAGCCTTGCGAGTTAACGTTAAACGAACAGAAGAAGAAAAAAAAACTGTATGAAGAGAAGGCTTTTAAGAAGAAACTGTTCGTGTATAATTAAGCCAGTGTTTTCTGAATCACGAGCAAACATTAGATGAAAATTCACATTTTGACGGTGGCGCAATTTCTGCGATCATGATCGAGCTGCAAGTTCACAAACTATATTATTTTGTCATCGAGCGTTAACTACCTCTCTAAAAAGTCGTTTACATTCGCTCTCCACCGTTTTGTTGCCTGTTTTAAGTAATTCACTCCGACGATATGTCCCATTGTTGTGTTAAATGAGTTTACATCCTTGGCGTCTTTTGTAATGAACGCGAGAGCGACTTTACCGGCTTCAGTCCAGACAGCGTTCGTCGCGTTTGCGCTGCTGTTATCGGTAAGTGTTTGCTCACGGTTGACGGTGCTCGTTCGTCTCAACGATGGTCAAATAACGGAGGAGCTATTAGAGGCGGATAGTGAGAAGGACATTATAACTGTGGAGTTCAGGCAGACAGACGGGACTCTCGTTACATTCCTGTCTGATTTCAAGCGCGTGAGTATAAATCCAACTAAATGTAGCTATTCAACCACGAATTTCAGTATCTCATCTACTATCTGATGTAGACCTATCTAGCATTTTTCTGAAAAGTTCCAAAGTATTTCAAAATGCATAGTATATTCCAAAAACATGGATGTACAATGATACTTTTATTTTTTTATTGATTGATTGATTTGTGTGTGTGTGTATGATGGTAAACGATTAGCCTACCATTATCATAGCATCATTTGCTATAATGGTGCTGTATGTACATCAGTGTACCATGGTATTACCATCTGATGCCATCACTGCACCATGGTACTTTTTCAGATGGTGATGATCCACTTGATGGCACTACTTGCATCATTTGTTTTGATTTGGTTAAAGAACAGAGAGCTTCAAAAATGCTTTTCCGTCTTTACAGCTTGTCATCAGGTCTTGTTTTATGAATCACATACTGACAGCTTTTTATGAATGTTATTTTAAAGGTTTGAGAGAACTTTAAAGTGGCATTGTTAGATTAATATTATTCCTTTTCATCCTTGGAAAGTTGGATGAAATCAAGCTGCAAGTTGCCAAATAGTCTTGCAGCCAAAGTCATGCTGTGGACTGTATGGGAAACATCATGCAATGTGCAGTGCAGCCAAAGAAACACAGGCCAGGGAATATCATAGACTCTTTTTACACTAATTACCTTGGAACATTAAAGCACATGATTTGGATGAATTTAAAAGAAGGTTCTGGGTTCAGTACAAGTTATTGTTGGCATAGTGTAAAAACATTTTTTAAATAATTTTTCGGTGGGGTCTCCCTTCAGTCGAAAATCACATTTCGGGGGTGCAGGGAGGTTTGCTTCAACACGCGGACAAAGAAAATAATCAATAGTATAACAGTAGCTCAATTCCGTGGGAAAACCACAGACTTGGCAACACTGGGTTACAATGAGGCACTTACAATGGAAGTGAATGGGGCCAATTTTTAAACATTAAATTACTTGATGTTTTAAAATTAGTCATCAGTTAACAGTTAGTTCTGTCAGGACCACTATCGTCAAAGATGATTGGCGGTATGGTTGGGTTCTGGGCAAGAACTCCCTGCGCATCCATGCAGCCTAGCATGGATGAGAGCAGGGAGATCAGCAATAACCCCCCAGGGTAAACAGAACAGAACTAGCATAAATGTATTGCAGATATTGTTAAAGTTCAATCATTTTATGTACACATTTTAGAATTAGTCTGATTCAAGGAGAATCAGAAGGCTGAATCCCGACTGACAGAGGAGGAGTTGGGGATGGAGGAGGGTAATTAGCTATTGAGCAATGCGAAAACTGCTGATAATACTGAGGGACCTTATATATGAATGCTTAGATAGGTGTTGTATTCCCATAGGTAGATGGGGATCAGCTGAGAGTCAGTTGATG
>NW_015505746.1:460934-493337 GCF_001515645.1 Sinocyclocheilus grahami
GTTCTAATATATTATGCAAATTGCGTCTAAGGTAAATCCATTTTGCTTAAAGCTAGATGTTTTTCTTAAATGCTATTTTTTTTTCTTCTTTTTATACAGCACCCTCTAATAATATTAGAACCCTTGTTAAATAGGATTAGAACAGGCTATAAAATTGATCATTTTACTCTTTTATATTATATTATATCTATATTGGTACATTTAAAAGAAGAGTGGGCCAAAATTCCTCCACAGCGATGTGAAAGACTCATTGCCAGTTATCGCAAACACTTGATTGCAGTTGTTGCTGCAAAGCGTGGCACAATCAGTTATTAGATTTAGGGGGCAATTACTTTTTCACGTAGGGCCAGGCAGGTTTGGACAGCTTTTTTCCCTTAATAAAAGAAATCATCATTTAAAAACTGCATTTTGCATTTACTTGCATTATCTTTGTGTAATATTAAAATTTGTTTGATGATCTGAATCTTTTAAGTGTGACAAATGTGCAAAAAATTAAAAAAACAGGAAGGGGGCAAAAACCTTTTCACACCACTGTATATCTAACCTTTGATTGAAGTCAAATTATGGGGAAAATACAAGTGAAGTGAAGTAAGTCAAATAAATATTTGTTCCACCAAAACATCTGTGGTGAAGCTGTTGTCTTGGCAGAGAGAGGTTGCACAAAGTATTGCATGAACGGTTGCCAAGAATTGTGGCACATATATACAGTATTATAGAGAAAAGATGTTTGTAAATGTTTTTGTGAATATTTTCAATAAAAGACCAAGTGAATAAACAGTGAAGAAATTGTCGACAGCCTGTTGTACTCCTATTTACCAAAAAAAAAAAGCTTTTGTTTTGCTGTATTTTTCTTTATTATATCTAACAACATTTGTTGAGGTTTATACTTAAAAAATAGATTTGTAAATATTCTTATCTTATGCAGCTTAGCCTCTCTACAAATTCCAAGTAAATGCCTATTGTTTAAGGATTAAATATTTTTACTGGAAAATAATACATGTCTGTATATGTAAGCTTGTTCTTCTAATTTGCATGTCCTGTAATTTCATCGGAAAGATATCCTGGTAATGCAATCCCCTAATTCATGAATGAAATGTAGGTTGTATGACTGTGTGTCTAAGCATTATTTGTTTTGTTTTTTTCCTTCTAATAGCATGTGAAGATTTTTCGTGCACTGGTGCTTGGGGAGCCAGAGAAGGGCCAATCTCAGTATCAGGCCCTCTGCTTCATCTCGCATTTGGATCATGGAGAGCTCATCCCCAGTGAGGCCATGGCTCGACTCAGACAGGTCAAAATTTAAAGAATTTTACAACACCGTCTGTGGCACCCTGCTGAAAACACCAGCTTAGGCTAACTTTCATGCTGGTGGTCGTGGCTTAAAGTGATAGTCCACCCAAAAAAAAAAAGTGTCTTTTACTCACCCTCATGTCATTCCAAACCTGTATAGTATACATTTCTTTCTTTATTCCATTTACTTTTGATGAATGGACAAAAATAACTTATTTTTTCCCTAAATGTCTTATGAATCATATCTTGTTGGAAATAAGTTTGTTAAAATGTTTTCAATAACACTTAACAATGTCAGCATAGGGACAAGGCATAGCACAGGAATAAATGTTAAAAAGTCCAAAGTGTAACCACAAAGACTTACACATGTATTAATAATCAGCAAGGTGAGAATTATTGAACCACTGTTGGTGTATTGTCAGTATTTTTTGTGTTGTGTCTTAATTTCTAAGCATTAACTTTATACCCTGAGACGATCTGATGTTTCTTATTTGAACCCAACAGAAAAACCCTCATGTGGTGCGGAGTGCAGAGGAGAGACGTGGTGTGGAAGAGTTCACTATGAACGCGGTGCTCAACATGAGTCATTCCTGGCACATCAGTACTCATATTCATAATGTCTGCAGGGATGCACGAGAGCTGGTGTACACACGACAACAAGATGTCAAATACTGGCTGGACAAAGGTTAGACAAGAGGGTCATTAATGCAGTCCCGTCAAGGCTGCAAGTGACTTTGTCGCTGCATTCAGCTAGTGTTTATACTGTGTCGTTTATGCTCATGCACATTCCAAGTGCTGTCGTTCTTATGTTATCAAGAGACTGCACATCTGAACATGGCAGAAGTAACAAGAACAAGAACCATCAATGTAGCAATTAAACTCAATAAGAATGCTGACAGTTAATTTTCATGCATTATTTTCTTGTATCCATGTATGTGTTAACAGACCAATCATATAGAATAGTGAAATTTTAGTTATCGCTCTCGAAAGCTGTTCTTCATTTGCATGTTGCTGGAAGTCACCAGCAAAATAACTGAATAGATAGATAGACAGACAGATAGATAGACTACCCTTCAAAAATGTATGGTCACTAAGATTTTTTTTAAAGAAATTAATCATTTTATGTTGCATTAAATTTTAAGGATGCATTAAATTGATCAAAATGTGTTATTTCTATTTGAAATAAATGCTGTTCTTTGGAATTTTCTATTAATCGAAGAGTTCTGGGGAAAATGTCACAGTTTCCACAAAAATATTAAGCATTGTTTTCAACAATATTGATATTAAACCATTTTCAACATTGGTAATAATAAGAAATATTTCTTGAGCACCAAATCAGCAGATTAGAATGATTTCTGAATGATCATGTGGCACTGAAGACTGGAGTAATGATGCTGAAAATTCAACTTTGCCACTAAAAGAATAAATTACATTTGAAAAGATATTCAAATAGAAAACACTTATTTTAAATTGTAATAATATTTGACTATTACTGTTTTAGTGTTAGGGTTGAATGTGAGTGCAAAAAATGACTAATAACCTGTAAATGTCATACCAATCTACAACATTTACTTCTTTTCAACCGAGTCCTTTTCTCTTTGACAGGGGTGGAAGGCTCAATATTTGAGGTCTTTCCTCAGAGTCTGAATGTGACTGGCTTGCAGAGCTGCAGCTCCAGTACAGACCCGTGGCAGCCCTGCGCCTGCAGTTACAGGTTAAACCTGGAGTGGTTCCCCTGTCAGCTGAAGTACTGCCGGGGCCAGGGGCCGAACCCTTACAAGTGTGGCATTAAGAGCTGCAGCAAAAGCTACCGCTTTGACTTCTACACACCTCATAAACAGCTGTGCCTTTGGGATGAGGACACTTAACAGGACCTCACAAAGGAAATTTGCTTTTCCTCAATGTTTTTTTGTGGAAAACATTTTTGTAAGGTACTCTACAACGAAGCAAAACTTTTACTGAAAGGAACCGTTTTGATAATGAGATTATCTAGAAATGACTTGTGCACTTCAGTGTTTTTGCCTGAACAGGGAACTTTCTCTGACTTTAATGGGAGTGAAAGATTGGATATTTTGATATGGATTGGCAAGCCTTTTGACTTTTTTTACTTTTGGACATCACTACAATGGTACCTCAGGGCAGGAAATTGTGCTATTATTATAAGTTGTATATTTAGTTCTGCTTAGGGCAGCTGTATTGTAGATCTTGTTTTCATTCTGTTTAGTTTTTACTTGTTAAAATTTTTGAATGTTAAATTCTTAGCTTTGATAAATATTCAAATCCCATTGTCCGATATTTACGGTATGATGTCAGAATGTGGGTATCTTTGTAATTTCCTTTGTGTGTTAGAAGGTTTCTAAGCTGTTTGATCGTTTTTTATGTTAAACCTTATTCATGCTCTTTTACTTGCTTTTACCATGTTGCCTTCACATTAAAGGAATATTTGAGACAAAAATGAAAATGTACTCACCCTCAGGCCATCCAAGATGTAGATGTAGCATGAAGCAGAAATGTAGCATTACATCACTTGTTGACCAATGGATCCTCTGCAGTGAATGGGTGCCGTCAGAATCCAAACATCTGATAAAAACATCACAATAATCTACAAGTAATCCACACCACTCCAGTCCATCAGTTAACATCTTGTGAAGTGAAAAGCTGTGTTGAAAAGCAAAGTATTACCATGCAATAATCTGCAAGAGTTTAACTGCTGCAAAATAATATCTTTGACTTTTCAGCATCATCATAAACATTTAGATAATTCACACTTTTGCTCTCTGTTTATAAAGCTAGGAATGTAAAGCTCTAACAAAAGGCCTAAGTGGCAGCTAAGACTGTGTCTCTGGACATATTGTGATGTCAATTTATTGCAAATTTATTCAGTAGATGCTAAATTTCTTATTCTCAGCTAAGTTGCTCTCTATAGCCTTGACTAATTCTAATTTACATTTCAATTGCAGCTGTCTTATGAAGAGTCTTTTGCTTTGGTTTGTGATATCTAACATGGGTGTGTGAGTTCGGGCAGGCGAGGCTTTCTAAAGACACGGCCCACTATTCTATTCTCTTACATGCTGCTTTCTTGTGTCATTGTCCTAAAATTATTTGCTAGTTTTTCTAATTTATATTTTTAGACGTTTTGTGTTTACAAGATAAAGCATTTGTAATGGGATAATGTGGTTCTTCATGCAGTATAATTTTTCACATAACTGTACTAAATCTTGACAAGAGACCTCAATATTTAGTTTTACATTTATTGCGTGTATAAATGTAGTTATTTTATTATAGTTATCTGCAATAACCTTGGTACTAATTTAAGAACCCATATGCCTTTTTTTCTTCAACAGTCTAGACACAAAACTCTTTTACTAGCAGCAGCTTATCCTGTGTTCAAGCCATTGTATTGTGTATTCGTATCTTTAAACTGTGCACTTGCAGGCAAGGTCAGACTGCACCCTGTCCAGTTTGAGTCAGGTGTGTCATCATCGATCAGTATTCATTCTGTGTAGGACACTTGACACCCGTTCACTTTGCACAGACCCTCTAGGTGTCTTGCTTGACCAAGGTCTTCAGAAGGTCACTGGGTCAAACTTGTTTATATGATTTTTGTGGTCAATATCTCTCTCATAAATACATGCACGCACACTCTCTTTTTCTACTATTTATTTTGCGTGTTTAATAGGCCTAAGGATAACTGGTAAAAAAAAATATTTAACAGGAAAAACACTTTCACATTTTCAAATTCTAGAGTAGCCTACTTCCATTATAATTATTTGAAATACAGCATTTTAAAATGCTTTAGTAGGCCTACCTATTATTTTAACAAGTATCTGGTTATTTTTTTATTTCAATTTTATAGTGAAAATACTCAACTAAACTGAGATATACACAAAAATATCTGTAAATGTACATTTGAAATGTACAGTATTGCTTATGCAAGAGTGCATACTTGCACTTCATCTGACTGAGTACACTGGCTATTTATGTCGTGCTTTTTTTTGCTTCTTTTGTTATGATGCGGGCGATCCTACAATCTTAAGTACTGTATACCACTGTAAAGTCGCCTTACATCAAAATGTTAGAGGCATTTGATTTCAGGTAAGCCTTTTAAAACAAAAAAACATGATGTACTCAAAGTACATTATTGTTTATTTTGCTTAACCATAATCTACGTACAAATCACATATGCAAATTGTCAACATTACTAGCATTATGCTGTCTCATCTCCTGAGAGACTGAATGCTGCCCTCTGGTGTAAAGTCTTCATTTATGTTCACTCTGGATAGTGTGACAGTCAAGTTCATCTTTAGAAGGTAAAGTTTTAACTTATCAACGTAACGTGGCTAATTCGTGACTGTAATGTAGCCTAGAGGTGGAACTTAACCTGACAGAGTGTGTATCTGCACAAACACGCTCTTCCATCCGCGGCAATAAACCAAACGCAGCTGTGCACACTAACTAGCTAACCGATGTTAATTCTGGCACTGTTAACAGTTTTTTACTTTAGGATAAACGTTTAGCTGTAATGTATGGAAGCCTGTTTCCGCCACCGAATAAAAAAATACAACAAATTATTGCAATATTTTATCTCACAATTCTGACTTTTTTCCCCACAGAATTTATTGATATAAACTCACAATTGCGAGTTATAAAGTCAGAATTGCGTGATATAAACTCACAATTGCGAGTTATAAAGTCAGAATTGCGAGATAAAGTCACAATTCGGACATTTTTTCACATAATTGGGTGATATAAACTCACAATTGCGAGTTATAAAGTCAGAATTGCGAGATATAAACTCACAGTTATGACTTTTTTCCTCAGAATTGCGTGATATAAACTCACAATTGTGAGTTATAAAGTCAGAATTGCGAGATATAGTCACAATTGCGAGTTATAAAGTCAGAATTGCGTGATATAAACTCACAATTGCGAGTTATAAAGTCAGAATTGCGAGATAAAGTCACAATTCGGACATTTTTTCACATAATTGGGTGATATAAACTCACAATTGCGAGTTATAAAGTCAGAATTGCGAGATATAAACTCACAGTTATGACTTTTTTCCTCAGAATTGCGTGATATAAACTCACAATTGTGAGTTATAAAGTCAGAATTGCGAGATAGTCACAATTGCGAGTTATAAAGTCAGAATTGCGAGTTATAAAGTCAGAATTGCGAGATAGTCACAATTGCGAGTTATAAAGTCACAATTGCGAGATATAGTCACAATTGCCAGTTATAAAGTCAGAATGGCAAGATATAAACTCCCAGTTATGACTTTTTTTCTCAGAATTGCGTGATATAAAGTCACAATTGCGAGTTATAGTCACAATTGCGAGTTATTCAGAATTGCGTGATATAGCCTAAACTCACAATTGCGAGTTATAAAGTCAGAATTGCGAGTTATAAAGTCAGAATTGCGAGATAGTCACAATTGCGAGTTATAAAGTCAGAAGTGCGAGATAGTCACAATTGCGAGTTATAAAGTCAGAAGTGCGAGATAGTCACAATTGCGAGTTATAAAGTCAGAAGTGCGAGATAGTCACAATTGCGAGTTATAAAGTCAGAAGTGCGAGATAGTCACAATTGCGAGTTATAAAGTCAGAAGTGCGAGATAGTCACAATTGCGAGTTATAAAGTCAGAAGTGCGAGATAGTCACAATTGCGAGTTATAAAGTCAGAAGTGCGAGATAGTCACAATTGCGAGTTATAAAGTCAGAAGTGCGAGATAGTCACAATTGCGAGTTATAAAGTCAGAAGTGCGAGATAGTCACAATTGCGAGTTATAAAGTCAGAAGTGCGAGATAGTCACAATTGCGAGTTATAAAGTCAGAAGTGCGAGATAGTCACAATTGCGAGTTATAAAGTCAGAAGTGCGAGATAGTCACAATTGCGAGTTATAAAGTCAGAAGTGCGAGATAGTCACAATTGCGAGTTATAAAGTCAGAAGTGCGAGATAGTCACAATTGCGAGTTATAAAGTCAGAAGTGCGAGATAGTCACAATTGCGAGTTATAAAGTCAGAAGTGCGAGATAGTCACAATTGCGAGTTATAAAGTCAGAAGTGCGAGATAGTCACAATTGCGAGTTATAAAGTCAGAAGTGCGAGATAGTCACAATTGCGAGTTATAAAGTCAGAAGTGCGAGATAGTCACAATTGCGAGTTATAAAGTCAGAAGTGCGAGATAGTCACAATTGCGAGTTATAAAGTCAGAAGTGCGAGATAGTCACAATTGCGAGTTATAAAGTCAGAAGTGCGAGATAGTCACAATTGCGAGTTATAAAGTCAGAAGTGCGAGATAGTCACAATTGCGAGTTATAAAGTCAGAATTGCGAGTTATAAAGTCAGAATTGCGAGATATAAAGTCACAATTCTGAAATTTTTTCACATAATTGCGTGATATAAACTCACAATTGCGAGTTATAAAGTCTGAATTGCGAGATATAAAGTCACAATTCGGACTTTTTTTCTCAGAATTGTGTGATATAAACTCAATTGCGAGTTATAATGTCAGAATTGTGAGATATAAAGTCAATTGCGAGATATAATCTCACAGTTATGACTTTTTTCTCAGAATTGCATGATATAAACTCACAATTGCGAGTTTTAAAGTCAGAATTGCGAGATATAGTCACAATTGCGAGTTATAAAGTCAGAATTGCGTGATATAGCCTAAACTCACAATTGCGAGTTATAAAGTCAGAATTGTGAGATATAGTCACAATTGCGAGTTATAAAGTCAGAATTGCGTGATATAGCCTAAACTCACAATTGCGAGTTATAAAGTCAGAATTTTTTTTCTCGTAATTGCGAGAAATAAACTCACAATTCTGACTTTATAACATGCAATTGCGAGTTAATATCTCGCAATTCTGACTTTATAACTCGCAATTGCGAGTTATAAAGTCAGAATTGTGAGATATAAAGTCAGAATTGTGAGATATAAAGTCAGAATTGTGAGATATAAAGTCAGAATTGTGAGATATAAAGTCAGAATTGTGAGATATAAAGTCAGAATTGTGAGATATAAAGTCAGAATTGTGAGATATAAAGTCAGAATTGTGAGCTAAAAAGTCGCAATTACCTTTTTTATTTTTTATTCAGTGGCGGAAACGGGCTTCCATAGTAATGAAATCTCCGAAATGCAGTAAAATGACACATGGAACAGCTGTGACATGGATATTATTATAAATTATGGTGGCGTCAACTTAATAGGAATAGCCTACATTTCACATTCACAAATTAATATAACAGAATTAAAAAGAATAATTTATTATGATTACATCTCCATAAATGTTTACCTTAATTTAAAATCAAACCTGGAATGACGCAAACTCCCACTGGATTTGAATCGGTTCATTCAAACGAACTATTCGAAAGAACTGAATTTGCAGAAATCAAGACTTTCGAACAGTGCTGTACTAAACAATATAATAACACTACACCCCTGCACTGCACATCCTGTAGTCATGAGAAACATGGTGGTCTAATTCATTGGAATAGTGTGGGGATAAACAAAATCTCTTTGGATACAGTGACAGTTTAATAACTGTAACACGTCAATAATGAGCATACTAACTGAATCGAATTAAGTGCATAATCTCACACTGACCTTGGTTGTAAAATCCCCAAGATACACTTTTAATTGGCAGTTTTGCTTTCAAATCTATTTTCACATTTCCACAGAACTCTGGCTGAGAAACAATCTCTTTGTCTCTGTTGTGCAATGAATGACCTGTAACACTTTTAATGCCAGAATAATGAGGCAGACCTCTGAGATATATCTTTGGAACCATTACATTTGACATAAGTTTAAAAACATCGCTTTGGGAATTTATATAAAATGTAACTGAAGTCAAATCTGTTCTCTCATATACACTAGTAAAAAGAACAATCATAATTCCAACCTTTATGCATAGTGATGTATTTGAATAAATAGAGTTATGCCATGTTCAATCAAAGACAAAGCACACTTAAAGTTTGTCAGTGTACATAGACACAGGCAGGGTTTTACGCATGCTCTTATTCTCCAGCTTTTCGAAGTTTGCTGTCTGCCTATTGTTGTTTTATGCAAAAAGTCAGAGGCTGGATAGGACACATGAGGGCCTTATGCAAATGACGTGTCTATCAGCTGGTGTGGGATACTGAAGATGTGAATGCTCTTCTACTAACCCACTTTGCTAAATGTGTTTCTCTGAACCTTTTTGAGAAAAGTTCACTCAGTTTGTCATAGAAGACCTGAGAAAAGCACCACAGACACAGGGATATAATCTACAGAGCCTGGATCCGTGGAGCTTTCCTGCTATAAGGTAAGTGAAAAACTTCTCAAGGTTTTTATCCAAACACAGCTTTGTTTCCCAGATGCCTGCTTTCTTCTCAAGCAGTGACCGTTTTGTGGAATCATATTGTTTTGCATCACAGCTCTCTATATTGACAGATTTAAATGTTTTTGACTAGAAGAGATTAGGGTGGAGAGACAGAGTGATTGTGGTGAATGGTGAATGGGGATACCCTTGCTCTTATGAATATTACAACAAGCCCTTTACATAAAGGAGACCATTTGAAAGCTGGACACATTAGAATAAACCTCAAGATCATTTTACTGGCTGGGCCATGACATGAATTGCCCCAGTGTCTGCATAAAGTTGTGATCCTGTAGGTAAATCAGCTGTATTTATCATTACAGATATTAAGATGAGCACAGAGGCTGTTGAACAGACAGAATCTCAGCATGAACAAGCTGGTAAGGAGACTTTTCACTCTATGGAATATTGTCAATTGCCTTGAAATGGTCAAATGACCTCTTAACTAATGTATGATAGCATTTGAATGTAAATAACATGAAAACATCACACATCATTTATATGCTAATTATAGTTTTCTGTTTACGCTTTTTCATGCTGTAAAATAGCACCAACTGTGTGTCTTGAAACGGAATGTAATAAGTGAAATTTAAAATATTGAAAAACATCAAAATAATAATAAACAAATGTAAATGTGAAAAATATTCAATGGTACATTACAAATATTATGTGATTATATTCTTAAATATATAAAAACAATTTCACAGCTTTTAGATCCAAAGGTGACTTTTTCATCAGGTAGCTGTGCAGAAATGGTCTCACAAATTGTCTATTTTCCAGTTATTGAGTCTTTTATGAACAGTGTTTGTGATTCAGTTTTACGGTCCTTTGAAATGAGGATCATAATTTCAAGAACTGCCACTGGGCTTCTTCACAATAACCGTTTGTGGTTATGACCAAAAGTTTAACTCTTTGTGTTGATGGGACACACTGGTCTGTGCAAGGGGCTTTGTGCCAACCAAGTCATTTTTATGTGGATTTCTATTTCTGAATATCCTTTTTACATTTTATTTGCCTCCCTATATATTTGTGCTTTTAAAAACGAGTTCTTCTTGCAGCTTAAGTTCAGTTGAATACAGAGTTCCTTCATCAGGCGTTTAGGTGCGTGATGAGTGCAGGCTGATGGATGAGAAGTCTACCAGGATGTATGTGGCGGTTTGTTTGCAGTGAAGCACTCATAGCCTCAGGCAGTACTGAATCATGGTCTGGTTACAATGGCTTCTGTACGGAACTATCTTCTTCAAATGAGGAACCTGAGAGAAATGCCAATTCAGAGAGAGCAGAGTATTGTCACCGAATGTTAAATATATATATATATTTCATTTATGTTCCATCACCTCTATGGTGTGAAATGTTTGAGCATGGATTAGGGTTATGGTTAAACCTATCAGATGTCCCATCAAGTCATGTGATAACTACAAATATTTGGATTGAACGAAAAATGTTGTTCATGTTTACAAATAGTCATGTAACATAAAAACTGCTTGAAAACTACCGAAGTATATTTATGTCTAAATCAAGGTTTTTATTTTTAGTTTTAAGGACATTTGATTATTTTGGAGATGCAAAGACACAGGGGAAAAACAATTGGCATAAAACAATTTTCATTTAGAAATTGCGTGTAAATTTTACAGTTAATTACAAAGAAAAGGCAAGTAACAGATTGAGTTAAACATGTGAACTTTGAAAAATGATTTTTAAAGTATCATAATTTAAGTGCAAACACATGTGATTGGATAACTCAAACCATTCTGACTTTAAAGTCAGTGATTTTAAAAGGATATGATGTCATTAAAATACAGAAAATAAGATACAGCAGGTTTTATAATCATATTATCGTATAATTTAAAATTGTGTGTGTGTCTGAAAGAGAGAGAGAGAGGTTAAGAGATGCACCTGGAGGTCTGTAAGTATTCAAATGTGAAGGCCTCTAAAGGTTGCCATGGAAACTCATTTGCATGATCTGATGATTTCCATACTGGAAGTTTGGCTCAGGAAGAGGGGAGATTTCCATATTGTGGAGTGAGTGAGTGCCGTTCTAACCACGGCCTCATAGAGATAGATTTGAATTTCAAATGAAGAGAGATTACCTGATATTGACGACCTTTGAACCCCCGACTAACCCTCCTCGCTCAGTTTAATGGAACATTTGGGAGTTTGTTTTCATGGTATGGTCCATTATAGGTCTAATGATGAAAAACCCTTGAAAGAAATCATGATAAAGTTTAAATGAAAACTAAAATGTTTTGTAAAATTAACTGGATCCGGTGGGAGGCAGCTTGAATGTTAATGCATAACTCTCAGTTTTGATGCTAAGTGTGATTATCTTTTCATTTTACAGACATTGAACAAAATGGCTTCACCAGACAAGTGAGTACAAACAATTTTTTACTTAATGTTCATCATCTACCGGTTTGGTATTCAGAGCGGCTCATTGCTCCTCTTATGAAGAGAAACTCGAGAGTTCAAGGGTAAACAGCTCGAAAGATGACAAAAGTTTTCTAGTGTTACAGTACGTGAGACATTTGAGCCATTATGAATAAGCTTCATTAGTTCATCAGATCAACCTGTCATATGATCTAGTGTTGAGGACAGCAAAAAGTTTTGTGCACAGGAACTAGCTTCAGGCTTGTAAGGGCATTTGCATACTGTGCCTGCGGGAAGGGAAGAAATGTTTGTTAAAGGCCCTCTCCTGCAGAACGAGTCCAGCAGCCTTACTGGTCTCTAAGTACACACAAAGAGCGCATGCGTGCACACATAAACACACACATGCCTGAGGACCAAAACACAACAGCGAACAGCTCCACATCTTGAAATGTTCACCAGGTTTGTGTTGTCTAACAAAGCTGTTGTTTCATGTACAGATTAAGACTGAGAACCTAAATGATTCACCTCATTCTGGATCGTCCCACAAGACATGCCACTTAACTCAGGGATCACCGGTACCTGGAGGCCAGCTCACTGGGGTACGTCCTCATCAGCCCAGTCATAGGGAATCATTAAATCCATCAAGGGCATGTTCGGGTCATATGTTTCACATTTTAAAAAGACGGAAAATTAAGCCTATTTTGAGGATCTCTAGGCTTTTTGGCACTGTAACAATACATTTTGTAATAATAGTTAGGCAACACTTAAAGCAGCACTATGTAACTTTTGACACTCTAGCGGTTAATAAACAGAACTGCACACATCCCGCGGAAGAACATTCCAACCGGAGCTACTTCTCTAAGTTTATGTCTATGGCGATTCACGCAAGTGTGTGTTACTCCGCAGCGGTGACGACCCGACCAGGCTACAATAGTCCAAATATAAGTATTTATTATAAGTGTACCGTAGTGATTCGGAATAAGACACAAACTCGGGTTGGAAGATGAATTCATGATGTACTCACTCATTATATACATTTTGCAAATTTTGAACACAGAAAAAGTTACATAGTGCTGCTTTAAAGCGATAGTTCACCCAAAAATGAAAATGTTATGTTTATCTGCTTACCCCCAGGAGTATTTATATAATTTTTTACCTCTAATACACCACTATGTCCAACGGCCTTGAGTGCGCGCATGGCATCCGGTGCGTGAGGTGTGACGAGCAGCAGGGTTTAATTTGGATTTGTCTGTGCATGTTTTTTTTACTCTCATAGATTTTGTTACCATTGCCATGCATTATACGACTGATAGACTGCAACGGCTGGACTTAAAAATCATAATTTGTGTTCTACTGAAGAAACAAAGCCACCTACATCTTGGTTCCCCTGGGGGTAAGCAGATAAACATCACATTTTCATTTTTGGGTGAACTATCCCTTTAAGCAACAAATTTTAATTTTAAAATTTATTCATTTCTGCAAAAAAGTGATATATTAAAATGTATTTAATTTACTAACTAAGTTTAATGAGAAACATTTATTTTATTTTATTTATTTTATTATTCAAGTATTTATAAAACTCGGTAGTATTTGTTAACAGTCTTTGATGTATAATTATTTGAATAAATACAATCAGTTGTTTTAATACACTAAAATCTAATGCAATTCAATTTAAATTTGAAAAAAGATTAGGTTAATTAAGTATTCTGTTATTCAAGTATTTATGAGGGGAAAAAAGCAATTTATTAAATATTTATTTATATTATTAATCAAGTATTTATAAAACTTTGAAGTATTTGTTAACTGTTTTTAATGTATAATGATTTAAATAATACAGTAAAAGATATTCAAATGCAATCAAATTTTGTTTAAAAAATGACATTAAATATTTATTCGATTATTCAAGTATTCATGAGGACAAATGTGATATATTAAAGATCATTTAATTGTTCAAGCATTTATGAGGGAAAAAATGAAATTAAATATTTATTTTATTAAAGTATTTATTCAAGTATTCTTTTATTTATAATGATTTATTGAAATAAATTGTTTTAATACAGCAAAATATAGTACATATCAGCATTAAGAATAATGTAAATTAGAAACAAAAGCAAAAAGCATTAGGGTAATGAGATTTATGGGGGGAAATGTGGGATATAATGTCATAATGCAAACCATCTTAATAGACTTTATGCAAAATATGTTTTCTTCTTTCTTTCTTTTTTGTTTTTGTTCTGGATTAAATGTGACCTGAGCATGTTTTTGTGGGATTCGGTCCTCTAAAGTTAACACAAAGTGGGACTGTGGTAAAAGATGAAACGAGCAATGGCTGGTGTTTGGTGTTTTTTTAGGAGCTGCCCTCCCTGCACCCTCTGCCCCAGCTCGTCCTGATGCCTGGATCTCACCTGTCCTCTCCTTCATCATTTCTCTTCTCACAGGCCCAATCAGGACACCAAGGTCAGTGGATGTACTGGGTCATATTAGGGATGATGCTGTTCATCAGTATGCATAAATGAGAACATTCTTTTTGTCTGATGTAACTACAGTACATGCATATTTAAATACTGTTTTCTACAGCACTGCTGCAGCCCAATCTGCTTTCCTTGCCCTCCCAGTGCCAGACAGGACTCCTCCCGCACCAGCCTGGTCTCGCACTCACTCCTCAGGTACATCACAGCCATCACAATGTTAGATTGCAAATAAATAAATAAAACTAAAAGTGTAAAAAAAAAACAAAAAAAAAACTTTTCATTCATTCATTTTTTTGGTAACACTTTACAATAAGGTTCATTAGTTAACTACCTTAGTTAACATGAACTAAGCATGAACAATACTTCTACAGCATTTATTAATCTTAGTTAATGTTAATTTCAACATTTACTAATGCATTATTAAAATCAAAATGTGCTTGTTAACATTAGTTAATGCACTGTGAATTAACATGAACTAACAATGAACGACTGTATTTTCATTAACAAACATTATCAAAGAATAATAAATACTGTAATAAATGTATTGTTCATTGTTTGTTCATGTTAGTTAATACATTAACTAACAGTAACTAATGGGACCTTATTGTAAAGTGTTACCATTTTTTTTAATAACAGTAAAGTCATCAACACTATGAAATATCACTGATGAAAGTATGAGGATTATATAATGACCAAGAAATGTTAAACAAATCAAAACTATCTTTCATTTGTCACCCAATTTTTATTATGTTTTTTATTTTTAAAAATAAAATAAAGATAAAAGGTACTATTACCCTTTTATTATTATTTTTTTCTGTTTGCATTTTAATTTAAAAGCTTAAGTAATATTTTTTATTCATTTTTATTTCAGGTTTAGGTTTAGATATTTTAGTGAATCATGTTAAACTAAATGAAAATGAGAAATTTTGCCTTGACAATTAGCTGAATCTGAACACGTTTTAGTTTGTTTGTTTTTCATACCCTTGATTGGTAGTGTATACAGTGTGACTATTTGGTTATTATATTCATCTACCATGATATTTAAGTGGTGCTGTAAGGTACGTGAATGAATTTCCATCATTGTAGTGTGCAAAAACATGGTATCGCCATATTGACATATTACCATAATGCATAACACCAAGTTACTTTTTTAAGGGCATAAGAAAAGAAGGGCATTACTAAAAAGAACAAAAATAAAGAATCAGATAATAAGACAAATAGCATGTAAGCAAACTGTAAAAATGATAACAACTGATTGCCTAGACTCTAATAGTTTTGATTTTCTCACAAGGCAATGGGCAGGTCAGGTCTGGCCGGCTCCTCTATGGACGGACACCTGGATATGTCTCACTTACAGGTGCCTAAACATGTGGGATCACCACAAGATGAACCCAGTGACCTGGAGGAACTCGAGCAGTTTGCTAAAGCCTTCAAACAGAGACGCATCAAACTAGGCTTTACTCAGGTCAGACTTTGTGCCTTATTTTATATTTAACTGTTTTAGCTGTACATTTTATAGTTTTTAGGTTTTATTTAACCAAGGATCTTTATCTCTTTAATAATAATACCGATTTCCCATTTATATGAACAATTTTTCATTTAGAATTGAGAATCCATTTTAAATTCTGATTCAGTTCCTGAATTTGAACTGAATGTAAAGCAGTAAACGTGATGCAGAATTGTGACTCGTATTTTAATTTAAATACAATTAAATAAATAAAATCATATAAATTCTTATGACTACTGTAAGCTTTTTTTAATGCATTTCATTTTTCACAACAACACAACATATAAGCAATACGTATTTTCCAATCTATAGGACATTTGCATTTAAATACATTTCATGGTAACACTTTACAATAAGGTTCTATTAGTTAATGTTAGTTCAAGTATTAACTAACATGAACAAACAATGAACAATACATTTATTACAGTATTTATTAATGTTAGGCATTGAAAATACAGCCGTTCATTGTTAGTTCATGTTAATTCACAGTGCATGAACTAATGTTAACAAGCACAACTTTTCATTTTAATGCATTAGTAAATGTGGAAATTAACATTAACTAAGATTAATAAATGCTCTTGGATTATTGTTCATTCTTAGTTCATGTTAACTAAAGTAGTTAACTAATGAACCATATTGTAAAGTGTTACCCATTTCATTATATTTAATACATTCAGGTTTATGGACTATGGTGTGCTTTGTGTTTATTCAGTGAATAATCAAGCATATGTAGCCTAAATGTATGATGTATTTATGCTTGTCAGACTGATGAATTTCATATTTATTGGTTTTATTACTGATATTTTATTAACTTTTCTGTAATATCTATTTATATTATATAATAAAAAGTATATATATATATATAATTATATTTGTAAAGTATAATATATTTTATGTTACATCACTTTTCCTGTCATTTCAAATGTCTGTGGGTCTTAGAAACTCCCACAGACATTTATTTAAACTGAAAAGATGCCAATTTCGTAATACTCAATGTTGCTCAAATCCGTTGTGGATCTGATCCGGTTCTCAAACGCTTGTGTGTTGTGGCTGCAGGGTGACGTGGGTCTGGCCATGGGAAATTTACTAACTAAGTTTAATGAGAAACATTTATTTTATTTTATTTATTTTATTATTCAAGTATTTATAAAACTCGGTAGTATTTGTTAACAGTCTTTGATGTATAATTATTTGAATAAATACAATCAGTTGTTTTAATACACTAAAATCTAATGCAATTCAATTTAAATTTGAAAAAAGATTAGGTTAATTAAGTATTCTGTTATTCAAGTATTTATGAGGGGAAAAAAGCAATTTATTAAATATTTATTTATATTATTAATCAAGTATTTATAAAACTTTGAAGTATTTGTTAACTGTTTTTAATGTATAATGATTTAAATAATACAGTAAAAGATATTCAAATGCAATCAAATTTTGTTTAAAAAATGACATTAAATATTTATTCGATTATTCAAGTATTCATGAGGACAAATGTGATATATTAAAGATCATTTAATTGTTCAAGCATTTATGAGGGAAAAAATGAAATTAAATATTTATTTTATTAAAGTATTTATTCAAGTATTCTTTTATTTATAATGATTTATTGAAATAAATTGTTTTAATACAGCAAAATATAGTACATATCAGCATTAAGAATAATGTAAATTAGAAACAAAAGCAAAAAGCATTAGGGTAATGAGATTTATGGGGGGAAATGTGGGATATAATGTCATAATGCAAACCATCTTAATAGACTTTATGCAAAATATGTTTTCTTCTTTCTTTCTTTTTTGTTTTTGTTCTGGATTAAATGTGACCTGAGCATGTTTTTGTGGGATTCGGTCCTCTAAAGTTAACACAAAGTGGGACTGTGGTAAAAGATGAAACGAGCAATGGCTGGTGTTTGGTGTTTTTTTAGGAGCTGCCCTCCCTGCACCCTCTGCCCCAGCTCGTCCTGATGCCTGGATCTCACCTGTCCTCTCCTTCATCATTTCTCTTCTCACAGGCCCAATCAGGACACCAAGGTCAGTGGATGTACTGGGTCATATTAGGGATGATGCTGTTCATCAGTATGCATAAATGAGAACATTCTTTTTGTCTGATGTAACTACAGTACATGCATATTTAAATACTGTTTTCTACAGCACTGCTGCAGCCCAATCTGCTTTCCTTGCCCTCCCAGTGCCAGACAGGACTCCTCCCGCACCAGCCTGGTCTCGCACTCACTCCTCAGGTACATCACAGCCATCACAATGTTAGATTGCAAATAAATAAATAAAACTAAAAGTGTAAAAAAAAAACAAAAAAAAAACTTTTCATTCATTCATTTTTTTGGTAACACTTTACAATAAGGTTCATTAGTTAACTACCTTAGTTAACATGAACTAAGCATGAACAATACTTCTACAGCATTTATTAATCTTAGTTAATGTTAATTTCAACATTTACTAATGCATTATTAAAATCAAAATGTGCTTGTTAACATTAGTTAATGCACTGTGAATTAACATGAACTAACAATGAACGGCTGTATTTTCAATGCCTAACATTAATAAATACTGTAATAAATGTATTGTTCATTGTTTGTTCATGTTAGTTAATACATTAACTAACAGTAACTAATGGGACCTTATTGTAAAGTGTTACCATTTTTTTTAATAACAGTAAAGTCATCAACACTATGAAATATCACTGATGAAAGTATGAGGATTATATAATGACCAAGAAATGTTAAACAAATCAAAACTATCTTTCATTTGTCACCCAATTTTTATTATGTTTTTTATTTTTAAAAATAAAACAAAGATAAAAGGTACTATTACCCTTTTATTATTATTTTTTTCTGTTTGCATTTTAATTTAAAAGCTTTAGTAATATTTTTTATTCATTTTTATTTCAGGTTTAGGTTTAGATATTTTAGTGAATCATGTTAAACTAAATGAAAATGAGAAATTTTGCCTTGACAATTAGCTGAATCTGAACACGTTTTAGTTTGTTTGTTTTTCATACCCTTGATTGGTAGTGTATACAGTGTGACTATTTGGTTATTATATTCATCTACCATGATATTTAAGTGGTGCTGTAAGGTACGTGAATGAATTTCCATCATTGTAGTGTGCAAAAACATGGTATCGCCATATTGACATATTACCATAATGCATAACACCAAGTTACTTTTTTAAGGGCATAAGAAAAGAAGGGCATTACTAAAAAGAACAAAAATAAAGAATCAGATAATAAGACAAATAGCATGTAAGCAAACTGTAAAAATGATAACAACTGATTGCCTAGACTCTAATAGTTTTGATTTTCTCACAAGGCAATGGGCAGGTCAGGTCTGGCCGGCTCCTCTATGGACGGACACCTGGATATGTCTCACTTACAGGTGCCTAAACATGTGGGATCACCACAAGATGAACCCAGTGACCTGGAGGAACTCGAGCAGTTTGCTAAAGCCTTCAAACAGAGACGCATCAAACTAGGCTTTACTCAGGTCAGACTTTGTGCCTTATTTTATATTTAACTGTTTTAGCTGTACATTTTATAGTTTTTAGGTTTTATTTAACCAAGGATCTTTATCTCTTTAATAATAATACCGATTTCCCATTTATATGAACAATTTTTCATTTAGAATTGAGAATCCATTTTAAATTCTGATTCAGTTCCTGAATTTGAACTGAATGTAAAGCAGTAAACGTGATGCAGAATTGTGACTCGTATTTTAATTTAAATACAATTAAATAAATAAAATCATATAAATTCTTATGACTACTGTAAGCTTTTTTTAATGCATTTCATTTTTCACAACAACACAACATATAAGCAATACGTATTTTCCAATCTATAGGACATTTGCATTTAAATACATTTCATGGTAACACTTTACAATAAGGTTCTATTAGTTAATGTTAGTTCAAGTATTAACTAACATGAACAAACAATGAACAATACATTTATTACAGTATTTATTAATGTTAGGCATTGAAAATACAGCCGTTCATTGTTAGTTCATGTTAATTCACAGTGCATGAACTAATGTTAACAAGCACAACTTTTCATTTTAATGCATTAGTAAATGTGGAAATTAACATTAACTAAGATTAATAAATGCTCTTGGATTATTGTTCATTCTTAGTTCATGTTAACTAAAGTAGTTAACTAATGAACCATATTGTAAAGTGTTACCCATTTCATTATATTTAATACATTCAGGTTTATGGACTATGGTGTGCTTTGTGTTTATTCAGTGAATAATCAAGCATATGTAGCCTAAATGTATGATGTATTTATGCTTGTCAGACTGATGAATTTCATATTTATTGGTTTTATTACTGATATTTTATTAACTTTTCTGTAATATCTATTTATATTATATAATAAAAAGTATATATATATATATAATTATATTTGTAAAGTATAATATATTTTATGTTACATCACTTTTCCTGTCATTTCAAATGTCTGTGGGTCTTAGAAACTCCCACAGACATTTATTTAAACTGAAAAGATGCCAATTTCGTAATACTCAATGTTGCTCAAATCCGTTGTGGATCTGATCCGGTTCTCAAACGCTTGTGTGTTGTGGCTGCAGGGTGACGTGGGTCTGGCCATGGGAAAGCTGTATGGAAATGACTTCAGTCAGACAACAATCTCACGCTTTGAGGCTCTCAATCTTAGCTTCAAAAACATGTGCAAGCTCAAGCCCTTGCTAGAGAAGTGGCTGAGTGACGCAGGTATGTGCTGCTTCCCTCTTGTGGACAGAACTGACTAGCGTTTTCTCTGTAAGCAAGCATCGGTAGGCCTTTGTTTTGTGGACTAGACTACATTAAACCTTCCCTTCCCTCTCATCAGAGAACTCACCATCCGACTCCATGACCAGCCCCACCGCCTTACCACCCCTTATGGAGGGTTATGGAAGGAAGAGGAAAAAGAGAACAAGCATTGAAACTAACATCAAGCTCACACTAGAGAAACGCTTTATAGATGTGAGTCTGTGGTATTTTAGTATCACTGAGATACTGTCATATTTGTATTACTATTTGAAATTAGGTTTTATAATTAAATTTTCTGCTTTCATTAGAATTTTAGTTCACATTTCAGTCATTTTCATTCAGCAGTGACAAAGTGCAGCAGTTTGCTTGCATTGCCCCCAGGCTGTGATACATAAACAAACGTTCTACCCCATACAGAACCCAAAACCCAACTCTGAAGAGATCACGCTCATCTCAGAGCAGCTATCCATGGAGAAGGAAGTAGTGCGGGTTTGGTTCTGCAACCGGCGGCAGAAAGAGAAGCGGATATACTGCCCCATCTCCACTTCCCCCATAAAGTCTCACAACTACAACCCTCGTCTGGTGAGTCTGAGCTATCATTATTGAACCGGTCTCTGACTGTTTTCTCTAGTAATGATTCATTGAATACCTTAATCCAGTTCAGAGAAAATTAACTATAGACAGAGAGAGAGAGAGAACATGATCGATAATGCACATGTGACACCGTCATAGTAGCACAACCTAAATGGTGTCTATCAAGTTCTATTACACATCATCTCTGCTTCATTGTGGATAGAGCCACACAGAACACATCTTCCTTGTTTCAACCAGGAAGTTTTTAAGGAAAGTTTAAATTTATTCAATAAAACATTTTTGGAAATATTTTCCACTAGTGAACAGTCATTGACTGTTGTATTATATTATATTGACAAAACATTGTATTATATTATATTGTTCAAAGGTTTGGGTTCAGTAGGACTTTTTTTTTTTTTTTAAAGGGGTCATATGATGCTGCTAAAAAGAACATTATTTTGTGTATTTGGTGTAATGAAATGTGTTTATGCGGTTCAAGGTTCGAAAAACATATTTTCCACATACTGTACATTATTGTTTCTCCTCTATGCCCCGCCTTTCTGAAACGCGTAGATTTTTACAAAGCGTACTGGTCTGAAAAGCGAGGTGTGCTCTGATTGGCCAGTTATCCAGTGCGTTTTGATTGGCCGAAATGTTACGCCCCTTATCATACTGTGATGTCTTGTCCGGCCGGAGCGACGAGACAAAAACATTAAAACCCATTATAAACGAGGCATTCATTGCATCCAGTGGGGACATAATTACAGATTATAATGACTTATACTGTCTTATATCGCGCCACGTAAACATAAAACCATGTCTGCATTTGTGATCGGAGAAATGACAAACAACAAGCACTACTCTACACTGCTCAAAACTCGTGTTTGAATCGTCAGTGGCAAATTCTTTAAATATAAAAAACGTACTTACAGTCTGTGAGTCAGAAAACCGGCATTGTAGTCTACTCTACCAGGATCAGGAAACAGTCCTCCATAAAATGCGCTGCACACATCTGAATATTTGGGTTGAACTGTTCTGGAACAGTGTTGTAAATACAACTTAACCACTGATTTCTAGTCGTGTCCTCTTTTGGAAGGCCAAACAAAGTAATTTCGCTTTCATAACGAAACAGCGTCACACGCCTAGAGTGAGCGGCGGCGGCCTAGAGTATGTGGAGGCCGGCTTGAGTGAGCAGAGGTGTAAAAAGAACATTATTTTGTGTATTTGGTGTAATGAAATGTGTTTATGCGGTTCAAGGTTCGAAAAACATATTTTCCACATACTGTACATTATTGTTTCTCCTCTATGCCCCGCCTTTCTGAAACGCGTAGATTTTTACAAAGCGTACTGGTCTGAAAAGCGAGGTGTGCTCTGATTGGCCAGTTATCCAGTGCGTTTTGATTGGCCGAAATGTTACGCCCCTTATCATACTGTGATGTCTTGTCCGGCCGGAGCGACGAGACAAAAACATTAAAACCCATTATAAACGAGGCATTCATTGCATCCAGTGGGGACATAATTACAGATTATAATGACTTATACTGTCTTATATCGCGCCACGTAAACATAAAACCATGTCTGCATTTGTGATCGGAGAAATGACAAACAACAAGCACTACTCTACACTGCTCAAAACTCGTGTTTGAATCGTCAGTGGCAAATTCTTTAAATATAAAAAACGTACTTACAGTCTGTGAGTCAGAAAACCGGCATTGTAGTCTACTCTACCAGGATCAGGAAACAGTCCTCCATAAAATGCGCTGCACACATCTGAATATTTGGGTTGAACTGTTCTGGAACAGTGTTGTAAATACAACTTAACCACTGATTTCTAGTCGTGTCCTCTTTTGGAAGGCCAAACAAAGTAATTTTGCTTTCATAACGAAACAGCGTCACACACCGCGGCCTAGAGTGAGCGGCGGCGGCCTAGAGTATGTGGAGGCCGGCTTGAGTGAGCAGAGGTGGGCGGGCGGGCTTGAGAACAGCGCGGCCGGCGGATTCGACGAAGGAGCGTCCGGCGGGCTTGCAGAAAACACATGTGACGACCCCGGGCTGGACTCAGCTTCATCCACAGTGAAAGCCGATCCGGCGATCCACAGCGCAAAATTGATGTATTTCCTCAGCGACCAGCACAGATCAGCTCTAGGCATGACGAAGCGAATATCGTCCTCTTTTGGAAGGCCAAACAAAGTAGTTTCGCTTTCACAATGAAACACACAGCGCCTTCACGACATGGCGGCGGCGGCAACAATACTACAGCGAGAATAAAAGTTACACCTTCTTTCTTTGCGTGAACATTTGGGCGGCGTTATGCAAATCTTCCCACATCATGACGTAGACATGTGGGGGCGTGTTAGAACGAGCCGTTTTAGGTAGGCATGGTTGACTTAACTTTTATAAAGAATATCTCTTTGGATTTGAGCCTTTTATTCTTTTCAACTTTACAGATCTTCTTTATGCACCAAAAGCTTGTAACACTCCAAAGAGAAAGGAAAAATTTAAATCGCATCATATGACCCCTTTAAAGAAATGAATACTGGATGAATTAAATTGCTCAAAAGTAACAGTGCACTTAATGCACTTAAGACTGACTGAAGTAATGTTTGCTGAAAATTCAGCTTTGTCATCACAACAATAAATGACATTATAAAAAATGTATTTAAATCAGAAAGTGAATTTTAATTGTAATATTTCACATTACAGTTTTTCTCTATTTTTGTGCAGTGTCTTTCATGCTTTTTTTAATCTCTACTTGATCAGATAAATAAGTAGCCACAATATAATACATCTTAAATGAATAATTTATCCTCCTAGCATGTTTCAAACTCAGTGTGTTTTGGAAGGTTTGTGGCTGAAGGGATGATTGTTTTCCATAAAAATGTTCTCCACCCAATTTCCCACTAATCTGGTTAATTTCTTGTTTCAGCCTTCAACTTCCCGCTCTTTCAGTCCACTCGCCACTGGAGATGGTAAGTATTGAGCTGGTGCCTCGACAATCCACACTACTGCCATTGTAGGAAAATTTAATGTCGGGGGCAGGGTTGCCTGGTTTTCACAACAAACCCACCCAATTGCTGCTCAAAACTAGACCAATAGCGTTTCGAGGGGGATCTCTCGTTAAAAATCACGTTCCAGGGGGTAAAATACACGTTTTTTGGCCAGGCTCCCGGGTAAAATGAGCATATCAAGGGCCTAAATATCGCATTAGGTAGGCGTGGTTGACTTAACTTTTATAAAGAATATCTCTTTGGATTTGAGCCTTTTATTCTTTTCAACTTTACAGATCTTCTTTATGCACCAAAAGCTTGTAACACTCCAAAGAGAAAGGAAAAATTTAAATTGCATCATATGACCCCTTTAAAGAAATGAATACTGGATGAATTAAATTGCTCAAAAGTAACAGTGCACTTAATGCACTTAAGACTGACTGAAGTAATGTTTGCTGAAAATTCAGCTTTGTCATCACAACAATAAATGACATTATAAAAAATTTATTTAAATCAGAAAGTGAATTTTAATTGTAATATTTCACAATATTACAGTTTTTCTCTATTTTTGTGCAGTGTCTTTCATGCTTTTTTTTAATCTCTACTTGATAAGATAAATAAGTAGCCACAATATAATACATCTTAAATGAATAATTTATCCTCCTAGCATGTTTCAAACTCAGTGTGTTTTGGAAGGTTTGTGGCTGAAGGGATGATTGTTTTCCATAAAAATGTTCTCCACCCAATTTCCCACTAATCTGGTTAATTTCCCGTTTCAGCCTTCAACTTCCCGCTCTTTCAGTCCACTCGCCACTGGAGGTGGTAAGTATTGAGCTGGTGCCTCGACAATCCACACTACTGCCATTGTAGGAAAATTTAATGTCGGGGGCAGGGTTGCCTGGTTTTCACAACAAACCCACCCAATTGGTGCTCAAAACTAGACCAATAGCGTTTCGAGGGGGATCTCTCGTTAAAAATCACATTCCAGGGGGTAAAATACACGTTTTTTGGCCAAGCTCCCGGGTAAAATGAGCATATCAAGGGCCTAAATATCGCGTTATTGGGGTCGCTTCAAACCGCAGACATGAAAAACAACCCGAGGCAACAGTGTTAAAGTAGCCTAACTTGGCAACTTGGGGGATTTATAATTTTTTTCAGACGTTTCGCTTGTAATATCCAATCATATTTTCATTAATACTTTTTGAGAATCAAACTTTTGAGCACTAGGGCATTACAAACATAACAGTATGATGTTCTGTAAAGCTGCTTTGAAATTCTATGTATTGTGAATAGCACATTATAAATACATTTGATTGTTGTTCCTGCAGTGTCATCAAGCTCCTCCCCCAACAGCCCCAGTCGAGGCTCCTCCCCCAGCACTCTGTCCATTACATCCAGTCCACTGATCGCACAGGGGGTCAACCAGACTTTCAACACCACAGGGTAAAACCACTGCATGTTACTTCACACCCATCTTAAGTTGAACTAACTAGAGAACCAGAAAAATGAACAAATGATGAATTTGACTCTTCCCCAGATCCTGGTATCGCTGGAACACTGCATCATACCACCACTGAGCCCCTCTGAAGGCAACAGCTTCACTGCATGACTGACCAGACGAGAGAGAAATACTCATTCTGTAATGTTTACAACCAGCACTAAATGCGGCGGCAGAACGCAGAGAACCACTGTTCTGCTTCTCATGATCTAATGTTCAAAGGGCTTCACTGCTAATTACCGAAGGGAAAAAGCATTAACATGCAATAGCACATTGTTTAGATATGCAATCTTGCTACAAAGAATCTGACAGACACGTTCAGCATTTTCAGCAGAGCTTTTAATGTGCATGAAACCTTATTTCACTTTCTGTGTAAAATCTCTGTGCCAATTTTGTTGGAGATGAAGGCTCAAATCTGGCTTTTTGTTTATTGATAACGTTGATGTGAAAAAAAAACCCCGCATGTAACCCAAAACAAGACCACTGATTTTTGAGTATCTTGTTTACATATTGCTTTATTAGAAACTTTTTTTCACTGTTGTTTTAAATCATGTAGCAGGATACTTTTATGATGAAGTTTCATACGCTAGTGTTCTTGAGCGTTATTGGCCCTGCTCAAGGTCAAGACTACAACAGCTGATATGTGCAGTAATGTTGAGACAACATTTAGCAGATTGGTCAACACAGTTTACGGTTCTCAAATATATTTTCGGCATACACCTAGTTTTGTGTTTCTGAACATTTACGAGGATTTCTGGCAGGGAAAACATTTTTCTATGCCTGGTACGGAATATGTGCATTTCACACTATTTTTATGCAACACTGTCCAAAGCATTTGAAGTTCCTGGAGTTTCACATTTTTAGATTTTATGTATGATTAATAATATCTAGATATTGTTTGTTTGGTTGTTCTTTTGTTTGAATAACACTTGTATATTTCAGTTTCACTGTTCGACTGTTATTAAAATTTGCACTTACATTGGTCTCACATTTTTTTTTAGCAGTGTGCTTTGTGATTGTTTTATACATAATGAGAATTTTCACAATGTGCACTGTATATATACATATAAAAGCCTATTTCTGCCACATAAGAAGAAAATGATTTGGTTAATCATAATTATGAAATAAAATGTATAATTATGAGATGGAAGTATAGAAATTAGTATAAGTTATACAAATCATTATTACAGCTCTAAACTTTTTGTCATAAATATAATTAGTACCTTTAATTATTCAATTATATATAATTTCAACTTTTCCTCATAATTTCAATTTTTAACACAATTTTCTAATAAAAAAGCATTATGGTAACTCTAAAAGTCAATGACTTCACCTGAGTGCAAAAAAACAATGATTAAGTTCAACCCTTTATCGCCAAATCATCATTTATGTAAAAACATAAGTAAAAAAAACAACAACAATTGATAAATTAACATGATCCATAGACAAAACTTAAATCCGTCACACGCAACCTAAGAGTAAACATTCACAGTTATCATGAAGGGACACTTTATAAATAATACCGATATTAATAAATACAAAAATGACAACGACAAATTATAAAGTATAACTTCAGGCCTGCAATAAAGAGATTAGCCTATATGTTCTTAATAATCAATTTTGATTTCACAAGAAGACGTACCCTATAAATGTTTTGCTACACTTCAGAAGATGTGGAATATAGTGCATGGACCACTTTGATGGCACCTGTTTTCAAAGTTTGAACATTTCTCGTTTTATGTTCCACATGAGGTCAGACGGGTTTGGTAAAGTTACAAGCGACTATCCTGCTTGTTCCGGAAACAGGTGTTACTTGATCATAATACAGCATAAAACGTTAGTTAGTCATTGTCCCTCAACTAGTCTTAATATAATAAAGGATTTAGCGTGTCAGTTAAAACATGCATACAGGTTGAAGGTGTAACGCAGGGAAGGGCTGTTATTTTATATGCACCTGGACAAACCTGTTCTCTGTGGCCACTGATTGGCTCAATCATGCTGTTCTGTCCTGCTCGTCCGGTTTTAGTTATACTGTTATCTCCCATCCCAGTTTTATCCACTGCATTCTGAGTTGTACACACACCTGAACTCTACAGGACAATATGCTGGCTGTTCTCTTCGTCCTGGGGATGTTGTGTCCCCTAAATTTTGCAGGTAAAAACAATATTTTTATGGTTTCACATTACTACTTCAAGCTACTGTTGCATAATATTTGTTGTTGGTAATTAATTGTTTTTAAATACATTTTATTCTAAGGTGTTAATAATTATGTTCTTCTTAGAAATAGAAATTCGATTGCTGGATCCTAAAACAGATGGTGTGCTGGCGAGTAAATTCCCAAACTCTCTTCTGCTGAGTCTGCCAAACTGCACTGTTTATGGAAACAAGTCAGCTGAACTGCTGTACATAGAACTGCCGTCCACTAAAAACAGTATGCATCACTTTCATCCTGAATGTGGCTCACGTGACATTGTTTAAATGTTAAGCATTATGACTTATGTGTCCTGCAGAAACGGAGAGTTTCATCGTTCCATCTTGTCCCGTCAGGCAGCCGGGGTACCTTCTGCAAAACCTCAAAAATGGAACAACATACAAGTAAGTGTATGTTTGCATGCATGTGTGTGTGTGTACAGATTTGTGTCATATATCAGCTTTTGATTTAAATCAAATGTCAGGTTTGTGTGAGGTTTTTTAGGGATATGGCGTAGCTATACACTATAGTAAATACCATTATATTAGTATGAAAACCTTAATCCATGGGAGTTCTTCACTATAATGGCTAAGGTCTCTCTCTGTGTGTGTGTGTGTGTGTGTGTGTGTGTGTGTGTGTGTGTGTAACCATATAAAAAAACAATACACAACACTTTTATCTGTCTTTCTCTCTCCACTAAAAACAGTATGCATCACTTTCATCCTGAATGTGGCTCACGTGACATTGTTTAAATGTTAAGCATTATGACTTATGTGTCCTGCAGAAACGGAGAGTTTCATCGTTCCATCTTGTCCCGTCAGGCAGCCGGGGTACCTTCTGCAAAACCTCAAAAATGGAACAACATACAAGTAAGTGTATGTTTGCGTGCATGTGTGTGTGTGTACAGATTTGTGTCATATATCAGCTTTTGATTTAAATCAAATGTCAGGTTTGTGTGAGGTTTTTTAGGGATATGGCGTAGCTATACACTATAGTAAATACCATTATATTAGTATGAAAACCTTAATCCATGGGAGTTCTTCACTATAATGGCTAAGGTCTCTCTCTCTGTGTGTGTGTGTGTGTGTGTGTGTGTGTGTGTGTGTGTGTGTAACCATCTAAACAAAGGCTAAACAACAATCTTAACTGTCTTTCTCTTTCAGCATGCAGTACAAAATTGCAGGCGTAAATGATATAAGTGCAAACTTGACTATGACGACTACCAACGGTAACAGTAATATATATACAGAAAAAAATACAGTAATTTCAAATGAGCTTCTTGTAATATATGATGTAGGCCTATATGGTTGTAATATATCTTGTCTTTCTTCGTAGCCGCTGATTACCAGCAGATAGACAGTGGTCTTCCAGCACGCAGTGGAGCCATGGTGGTCATCACCGTCATTCTGTCTTTGGCTATGGTGATCCTCCTCGCTGGCCTCATTATTAGCATCTTCTTTTCCAACTAGCCTGAGCATGATGCACTTCAACACTATACATGATGTCTGTTTAATTAAAAAAACATCCTCGCTGGCCTCATTATTAGCATCTTCTTTTCCAACTAGCCTGAGCATGATGCACTTCAACACTATACATGATGTCTAATTAAAAAAAATAATAATAATACAGACACATTTCAGATACTTTGAGAGATCACTTTCTTTTTCCAATATCAGTGTACCTATAATGTAACAGGGAATTACACAAATGTATATATTTATCAATTATTTCAAACTGAATTTCACAAAATTGTGGTGGTGTACTGCATTTCAAATAAATCCTGTTCCCAAAATATGTTTCATGATTTTTTTTTAACAAGCAGATTTTAACCAGGCTGAAATATGGTCTCAGGAAAGTTTTTTTTTTTTTTTTTTTTTTTTTTTTTTTAAAAATTTTTTTTTTGGAAAATTTTCCCCCATGGAAATTTTTTTTTTTTTTTTTTTTTTTTTTTTTTTTTACAAATGTCATGTTTGGACAATTTGTCACACATTTTATATGTTTCTGCACAGGTAATTTCTATTGTAGCCAAACAAAGGTTTATATATATATTTTTTGTTTGTTTATTTATTTTACTGATTTTTTTATTTGGAATTTTAGATAGCATTTGATATCTCAAATAAAGATAGGCTATTCTACTCATTAAACAGAAGAGATACATAGTGGGGCATGTTGTCCCAAAAAGTGAACATGCATTTCATTAAATATAAACCTTGGACAATAAACCAAGAACGGAATGTTAAACAGCATATTTATAGTAAAAATATATCTGCATATGGACAGACTGAATGAATGAATGAATGAAAATAATACTCAAAATTAGCATGAATATAGTGATCAATAAAAACCTGCTGGACACCTTTGATTGCTAATAATCAGCTTAATGATTTCCACCTGTTATAGCAAATGAACGATATCGCCACAGTTTGTCTTTACTGATACCATGACATTTCTTCGAATAAAAGAGATACTGAGTTTTGTTTACGAACGTTTGCTAGCTGTTCTTGCATAGGCCTAGTCGACGAAATGTATTTACAGCTTCAATCCAAAAGCAGATTTCTCGACCTTCATTTAACCAGCGGTTTACGTGACTGGGACATGAATGAGGAAATAAACTTAACCACGACGACTGATCAGTTTTACCACAGTAAAAGAATTGACTCGTGGATGCGAAACAGAGGCGTTTTTCAGTATGGCTGATGTGTCGTGGTTTGGCAGCAGTGTTGCCAAACCAGTGTTGCCAACTCATTTTCAGGGGACGTTGCTAAAGGAAGGCCAATTTGTTGCTAAAAGTTGCTAAATGATGTTGTGATATCATTACACGATGACGTCATTACGTAATTATGATGCAAAATTGTCACTACATCAAATCTCAGCAAAAAATAGTTTATATATGTTCCTTTAGATTTTTTTGTAAAATAATATAACGTAATATAATATTAAAAACTGTATTTTTAAATACAACATTGAATTATTGAACACTTACACATTTTTGAACAATTAGGGCTTACAATTTAAGTTTTTTTTTATTAGCTAGTAAACTAGGGCACAATCTACTATGTTAATACGAAGGAATTTTCCGTATTGATTTTTCACAGGTTGCATTTTAAATTACGCATTGTATTTTGTGTTTTCAGATTACAGGGCTGCAATGGAGAATGAATAATGGAGAATGGAGAATGTCCTGGAAAATTACTAGTACCTTTTCCATTTTTCTAGATATTTTTCTTACAGTGTACTAACTGATCAACAATCGCAGGTACAAGCTACTAAATTAACAATTTTTCAATTATTATTATTAAATTGAGCAATTGTTAATAGCAGCTAACTTAATTCATGTGATGTGTGTACTGCTATAGGCATCATTTAATTTTTTTATTCATTTTGTGTAATTTAGATGGAAAATGTGTGTCTTTTTATCATTTGAGTCACTTATCAAAAGTTGCTAAAAGTAGCCAAATAAAATGTAAAAATAGCTAAATTTGTTGCTAGATGCTTTTGGAAGAAAAAGTTGCTAGTGTAGTGTGAAAAGTTGCTAAATTTAGCAGCAAAATTGCTAAGTTGGCAACACTGTGCCAAACCCCTCCCTCAGAAAACCTCTTAGAACCACCCTCAAAAGCCTCCATTATTTGACAAAAAGTCGCCAAATATGAAAACAAAGTAAATACAGGTAAATTTGGTAAAGGTAAAGGGAAGTAAATATATATATATATACTTTACAAATGATAACCGTATAAAAAATATAACAAAAGATTAAATATAACAAGAAATTCTGAAGTGAAATTAGGAAATGCTTGTGATCTGCAAGCACATCAAACATGATGGAAATGATGGAAAGACACAATGTTGGGAATTTGTTTTATGTGTCACCAAAGTGCATCCCTGTCCTGCTCAAATACAACAGATAAGAGATATTATGATTCTCCAAAAACAAAAACTTTATTCATACAAACTTATTTCAGTCAACACTCTATTACTACAAAGTAAGTGCAAAATACTGCATCCCAGCACACATGACACGACGATGCACTGTGTCTCTCTCTCTCAGTATCTGGTTGACATGACTGTGCATGAATTGTGGTATAACTTTTGTGTCTGTGGTTAAAAACAAGATGTTAATTTTTTTTCTCCGGCATCTTGATTGATGCTTATAATGAAATTGTGGTGTGCGTCATGGCAGGCGTGGCGTACTGGTGTGTTCACTGCACAGACTCTTTGGCATGATTGAGAGCAAACGTGAGAGGTCACGGGCCTACGGCATGGGTGTGGCCAAGTAAAAAATAAAAAATCGCCAAAAAATCGCTAGTTTTATTTAAATAAAGCTAAAATAGCTCCTTGTCACAAAAAATAAAAAAAAGTCGCAGCTACAATGAGAAAGTAGCTA
>NW_015505746.1:501215-528602 GCF_001515645.1 Sinocyclocheilus grahami
AAATGATGGAAAGACACAATGTTGGGAATTTGTTTTATGTGTCACCAAAGTGCATCCCTGTCCTGCTCAAATACAACAGATAAGAGATATTATGATTCTCCAAAAACAAAAACTTTATTCATACAAACTTATTTCAGTCAACACTCTATTACTACAAAGTAAGTGCAAAATACTGCATCCCAGCACACATGACACGACGATGCACTGTGTCTCTCTCTCTCAGTATCTGGTTGACATGACTGTGCATGAATTGTGGTATAACTTTTGTGTCTGTGGTTAAAAACAAGATGTTAATTTTTTTTCTCCGGCATCTTGATTGATGCTTATAATGAAATTGTGGTGTGCGTCATGGCAGGCGTGGCGTACTGGTGTGTTCACTGCACAGACTCTTTGGCATGATTGAGAGCAAACGTGAGAGGTCACGGGCCTACGGCATGGGTGTGGCCAAGTAAAAAATAAAAAATCGCCAAAAAATCGCTAGTTTTATTTAAATAAAGCTAAAATAGCTCCTTGTCACAAAAAATAAAAAAAAGTCGCAGCTACAATGAGAAAGTAGCTATATTTGGCAACAAAATCCCCAAATTGGCAACACTGTTTGGCAGATGATAAGTGAACTGACCAGTATCTGGCGCAGTGGCACTACGCAAGAATCTCCAGAAGATCATTACTAGCCGCAGCAGCAGCACAGAGGAGCTACCAGCTGCCCCTCAGCAACAGAGGTGTGTTCATCGACTCTACAGCCTCCTCCTGACAACACACAACAACACAAACCTCCTTAGATGAGAGGTGTTCACTGTTTTTACTGTCAGAGACCCCCAAGCAAACAAAGACATACATGCATATAGCCTACATATATACATTTATTTGGGCTAGTTGAATAATGATAAAAAAAAACTAAAATAAACGTTAGTTTTGAAAAATAAATACATTTATTAAAAATGTTAAAAAAAAAAATATTTATGAGAAATAAAAAAATACATATTTCTGAAAATGTTGGATAATTTACGTGTATACAAATTAATTATTTTTTCATTTATAGATGACTCGTATCCTTTTTATTTTTAACATTATGGTGGTTTCGGCCATTTGTAAGTTGAGTTGGTCATTTATTATGCTTGACATGCATCATCATATTTATAAACCGACTGACAAATATTTTGGTAACACTTCACAATAAGGTTCCATTAGTTAATATATGAACGTGAACGAACCATGAACAGTACATTTATTACAGTATTTATTAATCTTTGTTAATGTTAATGAAAATACAGTCGGTCATGTTAATTCACAGTGCATTAATGTTAACAAGCACAACTTTTGATTTTTTCTTCTTCGTAGCAGAATTCTTTCTTTTCTTATCAGCTGACATGTTTCAGAACAAACTATGGTGCACGAGTAGCACTAAGCATCCAGTTAAAACGTAAATTGATAAAGAAATGTCATTGCTCAGATTTAACTTTGTTGATGGGCGCTATAACTCAACACCTGTGCTCACGGCGCCATCTTGCGCGTCCCCTCTCCTGCATCTTAATTGATGCTTATAGTGAAATTGTGGTGTGCGTCATGGCAGGCGTGGCGTACTGGTGTGTTCACTGCACAGACTCTTTGGCATGATTGAGAGCAAACGTGAGAGGTCACGGGCCTACGGCATGGGTGTGGCCAAGTAAAAAATAAAAAATCGCCAAAAAATCGCTAGTTTTATTTAAATAAAGCTAAAATAGCTCCTTGTCACAAAAAATAAAAAAAAGTCGCAGCTACAATGAGAAAGTAGCTATATTTGGCAACAAAATCCCCAAATTGGCAACACTGTTTGGCAGATGATAAGTGAACTGACCAGTATCTGGCGCAGTGGCACTACGCAAGAATCTCCAGAAGATCATTACTAGCCGCAGCAGCAGCACAGAGGAGCTACCAGCTGCCCCTCAGCAACAGAGGTGTGTTCATCGACTCTACAGCCTCCTCCTGACAACACACAACAACACAAACCTCCTTAGATGAGAGGTGTTCACTGTTTTTACTGTCAGAGACCCCCAAGCAAACAAAGACATACATGCATATAGCCTACATATATACATTTATTTGGGCTAGTTGAATAATGATAAAAAAAAACTAAAATAAACGTTAGTTTTGAAAAATAAATACATTTATTAAAAATGTTAAAAAAAAAATATTTATGAGAAATAAAAAAATACATATTTCTGAAAATGTTGGATAATTTACGTGTATACAAATTAATTATTTTTTCATTTATAGATGACTCGTATCCTTTTTATTTTTAACATTATGGTGGTTTCGGCCATTTGTAAGTTGAGTTGGTCATTTATTATGCTTGACATGCATCATCATATTTATAAACCGACTGACAAATATTTTGGTAACACTTCACAATAAGGTTCCATTAGTTAATATATGAACGTGAACGAACCATGAACAGTACATTTATTACAGTATTTATTAATCTTTGTTAATGTTAATGAAAATACAGTCGGTCATGTTAATTCACAGTGCATTAATGTTAACAAGCACAACTTTTGATTTTAATAATGCATTAATAAATGTTGAAATTAACATTAACCAAGATTAATAAGTGCTGTAGAAGTTTTGTTCATGTTAACTAAAGTTGTTAAATAATGAACATTAATGTAAAGTGTTACTAATATTTTTACGATTTACTGCACTTTTGTCTCGCACACTGGCTTACTTCCGCATTGCAAAATAAGGTAAATAGTTTCTTGAAATTAACATTAACCAAGATTAATAAGTGCTGTAGAAGTTTTGTTCATGTTAACTAAAGTTGTTAAATAATGAACATTAATGTAAAGTGTTACTAATATTTTTACGATTTACTGCACTTTTGTCTCGCACACTGGCTTACTTCCGCATTGCAAAATAAGGTAAATAGTTTCTTGTGTGATTATTCCTTTAAATGTAGGATTACTGCTAAATAGTACACAATGTATCCAGAAAAATTGTATACTTTTATTATCTGAGAATTCTTATTTGAGGGTCCTTTCTGATTGGTTCCCAATTATAAAAGATTCTGATAGGAATCTTGTGCATGTTCCTTTAAGATTTAAGAACAACAACTTTTAACAGTTTCTTACATTCTTGTCACTGTGCACTTCAAACTTAATTGTTTCTGTCTTTTTAAAGAGCCTGACATACAACCTAATCTGTGGCTGATGGTGAATCCCAGTTTAGCCTGCCCCATAAAGTACCCTAGTAATTACCCCAGAGCCCCAACACCCCCAAAACAGACACTGCAGTCAGTGCTGCCAGGAACCACCACACCTGTTCTGGAAAAGAGTTTGCGCCCAGCGATACTGCCTGATGAGACCTGCCTGATTGAGTCAGTGCACGAAACCTCCCTCTCCAGTGAGTATCAGGTATGAGTAAAGCAGCATTGCATACTTTGATTGTTTGCCACTTTGCAATTATGTCATGCAAACCTGAGAGATTTATGTCAAGAGAATGTCACGTATATAAAAAATTAAATTGGGTGAAAGATTATTATTATAATAAGATGATATCTAATGTAGTTGACCTATCTCCACCTTACCCCAGTTCACAAATGAAGAGGACGCTTCCTCTGTAGATGTGCCTGTTTGTCGTAAGGTAAAGGGTGTGCGCAAGGGGAGGACACCCAAAGCATCTACTCGCAAACTGGGTCTGACGCGGAACAGAAGGCTTCAGAGAGCCCTGCAGGACAGTATCAACCTGAAGAGCGGCGGATGGCCTCGGCCTCCTGTTAACTACTGCATCCTCATTGCCATGGCGCTCAGCAGCAGCCTCAACGTACAGCAGATCTATAACTTCACCAGGTCTCTTTTATATACTTAAGGATAAGAACAAACTCTGATGGTACACTCTTAAAAATAAAGGTTCCAAAAAGTTGATTTTGCAGTGATGTCACGGTAACATTTCAACCATTTTTGGATCTGCAAAGAACCTTTTAGTGAACAGTTCCTAAAAGAACCATTTTCCGCCCCTTTTTTTCATCTTCCCACGATAAAGAACCGTTTGTGCAATGGAAAGATTACATGGATGTTAAAGGTTCCTAATGGACCAAAGCTGCCCATAAAGAACCTTTATTTTTGAGAGTGTGTGTAGGCTGAATTATTCATTTATTCATGTTTTCCCCCAGCATGGCTTCACTCATTCTTTCTGTCTCTCTCTCACACACACTCACTCTCACACTCCCCCCACACACACACACAAATCCCAAATTATGAAACTTGTTTCTCATCCCATTTTCTTTTGTCTTTCTAGAGAGCACTTCCCCTTTTTCCTTACAGCTCCAGATGGGTGGAAAAACACAATCCGCCATAATCTATGTTTCAGCAACAGTTTTAAGAAGACCCCGCAGCAGGTGTCTGGAGATGGCAAGAGGAAGTCCTGTCTGTGGCGTCTCACCCTGGATGGCCGACAGAGACTGAGAGATGAGATTAATACACTCGCGGGAGATTCTTTCAGAATGCTGAAAAGGAGCATGAACTATCCAGGTGAGGACTTGGATCTTAAAGGGACTGAGTGGTGAGGTAAACAGCAAAATGAGTTTGAACTGATTTCACTCTCATTTGTGTCCATGTTACAGATATGATTCAAGCGCTGTTAGAGCTGTAATCCAGCTTTGAGCACAAGCAAATGACATCAGACTGGACTTGCTGTCTAATTTATCTTTATGAACTTTTGAATGTTAGCACTATTTGTTATTACTATTATTATGTTGTAATCTTTCTTTTTGTGTGTCTGTCTTTTTTTTTTAAATCCAATGACACATTATGCCTAAAATAAACAAATGCATTAACATGCTATTTTAGTTTCTTTAAAGTGGCTGTTAGTTAAAGGAATGCCTTAAAAATCTATATAATAAGAATAATGACACAGAGAGAGACAGACAGATAGACATAGAGACACAAACACAGAGACAGACACACACAGAGACACACACACACACAGACACAGACAGAGACACACACACAGACAGACAGACAGACAGAGACACAGACCGACAGACAGACAGAGACACACACACACACAGACAGACAGACAGAGACACACAGAGACACAGACAGACAGAGAGACACACAGAGACACACACAGAGACAGACAGAGACAGACACACACACACACACACACACACACAGAGACAGACAGACAAATGTTGAAGATTTTTATTAATCAAAGTATGAATTGTTCGAGTGTTATCATTATGAATATAACCATTTAAATATCCAGTTATTCTTCCATTATAATCACATATGCCTGTGTGGAAAATGCCTACGTGGTAAGATTAGAAACATCTGGGAAACATAAGTTGGGGCCTTCTTTCTTTACCATAACAAGAACCCCTTCTCTAGGGAAATATTGAACTGTATGCACAAAGGAACCATTCTATGTATGGAAAACACCTTAAAGTCAGAACTATGCACAAAGGAACCATTCTATGTATGGAAAAGCTGTATGGAATATATACCCCATGCCTTAAAGTCAGAACTGTATAAAAAGAAGACAAGATGATCATTCTGGAGATGTTTTGCTGCAGAGAGCATCTCCGCTTTATTATTTATTATCATTGATGATGTAGTAAAGTGTATCTCCTGGTGGCATCAAAACCCAAGACTGAGTGTGGTTCCTAAGATGAGCAGCAGACAGACAGACAGACAGACACACACACAGACACACACACACACACACACACACACACACACACACACACACACACACACACACACACACACACACTTAAACTTCAGGGATGTCAGTCTGTCCAATTATAGTAAGCATAAGTGATTGTGAATCAGTTTCACCTGTTTTGGTTCAAATTAAAGTGACAACAGGTGCACTGGAGAGGCAACAGCAAGACAACCTCCAAACCTCCCTGGTGGTCAAAGACAATTGTTTTTAGTTTTGTTAGGGCCCTTGTCCCTGTCTGTAGCACGAGGCAGTACCTGCAACTTGTTCACTGACGAGCTGCGCCAAAAATCGTGCAAATATGAATGTGGTTTTGCGCAGCTTGTCAGTGAACAACAGCTCTGTGTAGTCAATGCTGCTCAATGTGAAAGCCCGCAGGTGATGGAGATTTACCGCTGATTACAGAACCGGCTTTCTGACTAGATGCGCGTTAAATATCGCATGCGATTTATCGTGCAGCCCTACCTGCAACCCAATAAGGTAGTCCAGCTCCTCCAGGATGACACATCCATCGTAAGGAGGTTTTGTGTCTCCAAGCACTGTTTCAAGAGCATGGAGGAGATACCAGGAGACAGGCCGTTACATGAGGAGAGCTGGACTGGGACATGGAAGGGCAACAGGCCAGCAGCAGGTGCGGTATTTGCTCCTTTGTGCGAGGAGGCCAGAGCCCTACCAAATGACCTCCAGCAGGCTACTGGGGTGAATATTTCTGACCGAACTGTCAGAAACAGACTTCATGAGGGTGGCGTGAAGGCCTGACGTCCTCTAGTGGGACCTGGGCTCACAGCTCCACACCATGCAGCTCGATTGGCATTAGCCAGAGAGCACCAGAATTGGCAAATCCAACATCGGTGCCCTGTTCTCTTCACGGATGAGAGCAGGTTCACACTGAGCACATGTGACAGAAGTGAAAGAGTCTGGAGATGCCGTGGGGAATGTTATGCTGTGTGCAACATCATCCAGCATGACCGGTTTGGCAGTGGGTCTGTAATGGTCTGGGGAGGAATATCCTTGGAGTGTCACACAGACCTCCATGTGCTAGGCACTGGTTCCCTTACTGCTGTTAGGTACCGGGATGAAATCCTCAGAGCCGCTGTCAGATCTTATGCTGGTGCAGTGGGCACTGGGTTCCTCCTGGTGCGCAATAATGCCCAGCCTCATGTGGCTAGAGTGTGTAGGCAGTTTTTAGATGACAAAGGTATTGATGCCGTAGACTGGCCCTCACGTTCCCCAGACCTGAATGAGAACCTCTGGGACATTACGTACCGGAGCATCTGAAGCCACAGACTGTCTGGGATCTCACGGATGCCCTGATCCAGGTCTGGGAGGAGACCCTTTTTTCTATTTTAATATATCCTAAAATGTAATTTATTCCTGTGTTGACAAAGCTGAATTTTTAGCATCATTACACCAGTCTCCAGTGTCAAATGATCCTTCAGAAATCAATCATGCTTAATATTTTTGTGGTGTGTGGGAGTTCATCCCAACCACACGAGGGCGCTTCTGCATATTTGAAATCACAAAACGGCACTATGTTTGGACAACATCGCGCTTGCATTCGCTAAAGAAACAAACCCAAAAACAGCCAAATGGGCGCGTTTTATTGCTCTGTCTGCAGAAAAACAGATTTTTCTGGAAAAGGCCACATTTATGGGAAAAGCCACCAGAGCAAACTTAAAGTAATTCTAGTCAAATTCACGGAAAAGGTAAGCGTGCTAACAAGACAACTAGCTGAAGATGCTGCCACAGTGGCTCCAAATACGATTTGGGCACACATAATGATTGCACTTTATCGGTTTACGCATAAAATAATAAAACTTGAAATAAAGTAAGCATTTTACGCAGTTCCTTTTAATCAAGTGGTGTCAAAGTGAGAATTGGAGGATGAGTCAGTGACCTGCAAATGTTTTAATGTCGCATGTTTTTTTGTTTGTATAGGTTTTGTGTATAAAAGTCACATTAAGATGCTTATTTAGGCCAGGACACTCCTGTAAGAGATTTTTTAAATCTCAGACAGGTTTTTCCTGGTTAAATAAAGGTTAAATTTAGTGGCTATATTAAGTCAGTTCAGGTATAAGTTCAAACTATCTATGAACTATGTCAGCTGATGGTTGAGAACCACAAAATGTCATTTATATATACTGTATACACATTGACATTAAGTGTGATTTGAGTGTCGAAATATACTGTTTGGTGCCATGAACAGTAATGTATTTGTTGCTCTGCGTCTGCATGTGTAATAACATTTCTGCATGTTGTAACAGGTCAAAGAAGCACGGCGGACCATTAAAAATCCTCAGGTGGAGAAATACAGTCCCCATCATGAGGAGAAGTTCTGGTGTTACTGCTGTGCGCTGGAGGTGCAGAAACACGTGACTGACAGTAACATCAGTGTGCTGTACGGAGGACTGCTGGAGCACATGAGCACGTAAGATCACACATCAGAAGCTGTGAGAAACACATGCGGAGTTTGCAGGGAATTCACTCAGTGCTTTTCATTTCAGCCCAGAGCACCGGAAAAACACGCACAAGTTCTGGTGGGACAATAAAGCAGAGCCCAAACTGCGAGACAAGTTTATCATAACAGAAGAGGAAACGGAGAGGTTATTGCTTGCTTATTTGTGTTTGGGGACATGGGTGTGCTTATAATAGCATTTCTGTAGTACATTAGTACACTGATAACATCACTGTAAAAGTTTGCAGATGTTCTACGGAGAAAGAAATTAAAAATGTCTTTTTTTTTTTTGTAGATTCAAGGCTGAGGTTTCCAAGGCTCTGGAACAGTTTGAGGAAAAAGAGGATGTGCTTATTAAACAGGTAAAGACATTTTACAGGTAGTTACATTGTTGGTTTGACCATATCTGAACATTTCTTCTCTTCTTTCATCCTCAGCAAGCTGCAGTGATCCGATCCCAGGAGCAGCACAGACTGGAGGTCCTTCAGTCATTATCAGAGGTTTGTTTTCCTGGGATGCTCCAAGCGTATCCATATCTCAGTACTCAGAAAAAAAATCATAGGAAATGTTATTTGTGACTTTTTTTAAACTCTGTTGCTAATTAGCCTTTTTTTAAAAGGGCATGTGTTTATTATCAAAGTAATTCCTTTGCTGGGAAAATGATGTTAAAAAGACATGGAGCATTACTGTTGACTTTCCTGAATCAAACTTAGCCTGATCCAGAACTGGTACAACCTGCTGAAGTGGACCAGCACAGCAGTAAACATGCAGCCAGGTAAAATACATGCAAAAATTATGATGTTATCTTAAAACTGTTGCACCAATACTCATCAAATGTTTTTTATTTTGTAGTTTTGATGACTAAAATATGGATAATAATAAATGAATAGTTGTGTCCAGATATTTTACTTGCGCTAATAGCAGTCAAGGTTTTCATAATATGCTGGTTCCAGTACTGATAAACAGAAATTATATATGATTAAGTGCTTCTTTATTATCGCAGTATGATCAGAATGAGTTTTTCTTCATGTAATCTGAAACGTAAGAGCTTCTAATGAGTTTTGATGTTTCATAAGAAGTTCCCACAGTTGCTCTTATGAAGCAGAGGCACAACCCGGACCGAGCCACGAGGATTTCGCCTCACACAGTCAGTGGAATGAACCAGAACTCGGTTTAACTTTCATTGGTTACCAGGTAATCTTTCTTACACTGTTTATATATATATATATATATATTAGGGCTGGTAAGCGATTACAATTTTTTATCTAATTAATTACATAATGTGGCGATTAATTAATCGCACATCACATTTGGCTGAGAAATTACTCCCAAAAGATAATTTAAAGTCATTGTTGTGTAAAGCATCAAACAGACATTACAAAAAGTAACTTCAGCAAGAAATATTTAGTTTGATAAAATTTATTACATATACTCTTTTGGACCATGAGGGTGAGTAAATGATGACACAATTGTCATTTCTGGGTGGGTGAACTATACCTTTAATAATTTTTTTTTTTTATGTTATTATTATTACTATGGAAATGAAATTGTTTCTTTAAGGATAATAAACTAAAACTGCCAGTAGGTGGTGGTAAATGTCAATGATTAAGTCATCGAGTCATTTATTCATTCATTTGATTCGTTCACATGGCTGATTCATTCAGGAGTGAAGTAAATGGTTCTTTATGAATGGGCCATTGAATCATAAGGCTTGTTCGACTTGAAGCGGATCATCACCATCAGACCGATCGGTGTGTGACAAAGTACCGCAAGAGACGACTCTGCATGCTTTTGAATCGCTCTCGCGGTACTTTGATGTCATACACCTATCGATCTGTGCAGTGCCGCTTCAAATCCAGCGTGCCAAATGGTTCACCCAATTCGTTCAAAACGTGCATTAAAGGGGTCATATGATGCTGCTAAAAAGAACATTATTTTGTGTGTTTGGTGTAATGAAATGTGTTTATGTGGTTTAAGGTTCAAAAAACACATTTTCCACATACTGTACATTGTTTCTCCTCTATGCCCCGCCTTTCTGAAACGTGTCAATTTTTACAAAGCTCATCAATCTGAAAAGCGAGGTGTGATTGGCCGAATACCTCAAGCGTGAGATGGAAATGTTACGCCCCTTACCATACTGTGATGATACCGTCAGGCCGGAGCGATGATTCAAAAAAACCCATTATAAACGAGGCATTCGTTGCATCCAGTGGGGACATAATTATGGATTATAATGACTTATACTGTCTTTTTACGCGTTGCGTTGCATCGCGCCGCGTAAACATAAAACCATGTCTGCATTTGTGATCAGAGAAATGACAAACGACAAATGCTACTCTACACTGCTCAAAAAACTTGCTTTAAATGTATAAAATATAAAAACTCTTTAAAAAAACAAACAAAAAACACAGTCTGTGAGTCAGAACAGCCGGCATTGTAGTCTACTCTACCAGGATCAGGAAACAGTCCTCCATAAAATGTGCTGCACACATCTGAATATTTGGGTTGAAGTGTTCTGGAACAGTGTTGTAAATACAACTTAACTTTTTCGCATTTACAGGTCACATGGCGTATGTAAAAAGTCATATGATCATTCTTCAATGTACTATAACCTCCAAGAAACACTTAATAAGTGGCCGTGCTCCAGTATAAGGGGCTTTCCCTACTATTAATACTTAGACAATTTACACTGCACACGTCTGCGGTGTCACTGAAGCTGATTACGGCCACTCAATTCTTGTGTTAATGTTTTTATACAGTCTATGGTTTATTCCAGCCACGCCACGCACGTTTCTGAAGCGGCTCTCTTTGCTGCTTCTGTAAATATACATGCATAAGCCTCCTTTGAATAAATATAGCCAAAAATGACTTATCGCGAGAGGCAAAAGTTTACGTTTTAGACGCATAACATTGGTTAATGGAAACGCCGTCATTTCGCAATACTTTTTTATCGACATTCAGAAAATATCACCAAAGTTTTGTGCAAATCTGTAATGGAAATGCGCCTAGTGTCACACATGGCTGCCTACAGTGAGCAGAGGCCGGGGGCTAGAGTGAGGAACGTCTGGAGGGTTAGAGTGAGCAGAGAAGCAGTGGGCTTGAGAATGGAGCGGCCGGTGATTTTGACGAAGGAGCGTCCGGAAGGACATGTAACAACTCCGGGCTGGACTCCGCTTCATCCACGGTGAAAGCCGATCCGGTGATCCACAGCGCAAAGTTGTAGTATTTCCTCAGCAACCAGCACGGATCAGCTCCAGGCATGACGAAGCCATATCATCCTCTTTTGGAAGGCCAAACAAAGTAGTTGCGCTTTCACAACGAAGCACACAGCGTCTTCACGACATGGCAGCGGCAACAACAATACTACAGCGAGAATAAAAGTTACGCCTTCTTTCTTTGCGTGAACATTTGGGCGGCATTATGCAAATCTTCCCACATCATGACGTGGACATGTGGGGGCGTGTTAGAACGAGCCGTTTTAGCTAGGCGTGGCTGACTCTTAACTTTTATGAAGAATATCTCTTTGGATTTGAGACTTTAGTCTTTGCAACTTTACAGATCTTCTTTATGCACCAAGAGCTTGTTACACTCCAAAGAGAAAGGAAAAATTTAAATCGCATCATATGACCCCTTTAAGAAATGAAATGCCGCTGTGTGTTGCTCGGAGACGAACAGTTCTGCTTTGACATTATATTTTCGTTGGCAAAATTGAGCAAAACAGACAACATTGTGTCTAAAATAACAATATTGACTTCTTACTTGCTGAACTGTTGTATAAGATCAATATCACATTTGCACTCATGTGATATTGCACTTAGCCTATTGCTTAACTATATAATGTAAATATGAGATAAAAACTCAAATGGGCATTTTTGCCCCATATCTTGAATTTTAGGGACATTCTAACTACGTTCTCTAGGCTCCATCACTCAGTGAGTTGTTGCCCTGCCTCATATTTGTCATCAATCAACTGTATGAAATGTCAGATGACCCACATAGCCAGGTCTGGGGCGGGGCAAGTGCGTTAAATGTGTTAATAATTTTAATGCGTTATTTTTCACCGTAATTAATCAATCTAATTAACGCGTTACATTACCAGAGAACGATCTCAAGGATGATCAGAAGAAATGGACAGCACCTGAGTTAAATATATGAGTGTCACAGCAAAGGGTCTGAATACTTAGGACCATGTGATATTTCAGTTTTTCTTTTTTAATAAATCTGCAAAAATGTCAACAATTCTGTTTTTTTCTGTCAATATGGGGTGCTGTGTGTACATTAATGAGGAAAAAAATTTACTTAAATGATTTTAGCAAATGGCTGCAATATAACAAAGAGTGAAAAATTTAAGGGGGTCTGAATACTTTCCTTACCCACTGTATATATATATATATGCATGCAACAATTATTTATTAGATTAATAAACAAGGTCAGGAATCATTTAGGTTTGCTGTTCCTATTTGCAGGACTCAACCAGCAGTGGAAATGTTCATACCGGTGAGTAAAATAGATTTAGTTTGCGTTTATTCTTTGAGAAGATACTGAGCAGGTTGTGTTGAATTGTAGGAGCTGTACCGCCGTGGCTACTTGAGGAGCCTGATGAAGCCTCAAGCAGTGGACAGCAGGAAATGGGCCCCTCACTTCAGGAGTTCCTCAAACACAGTGTGTATTCCACTCTCATAATGATACTCTGTTATTGGCTTTTTAAAAACTTAAAGGTATAATTCACCCAAAAAGAAAATTCAATAATTTACTCAGTCTCACCCTCACATCGTTCCAGACCTGTATGACTCTTTCTTCAGAAGAACACGTTATTTTAAAGAAAGTTGGTAAACGAGCAGTTTCAGTTCCCATTGACTTCCATTGTATTTTTGTCCATAAATTTAAATTGTAATACTATATGAAATAATACGAAATAACATTTTCAAGATGACAACTTTTATTTTAAACAGTAGTATTAACTTTATATTTTAATAATTTTATATTAAAACTTCTTTGTACATTAAACAGTCTTCTACAGTTGTCGACCATGTTCCTTCTATTATCTTCTTTTTAGGTTTCTTACCATTTTGATCTTACTATTTATGTATGTAAAGCAAGTTTAAGTAGTCAACCAGGTTGATGTTCATTGCAAGTTGTATTGCGTATAATAACTGTGAAGTGACATGTGACATGTGGCCAAGTATGGTGACCCATACTCAGAATTAGTGCTCTGCATTTACCCATCCAAAGTGCACACACACAGCAGTGAACACACACAAACCGTGAACACACACCCGGAGCAGTGGGCAGCCATTTATGCTGCGGCGCCCGGGGAGCAGTTGGGGGTTCGGTGCCTTGCTCAAGGGCACCTCAGTCGTGGTATTGAAGGTGGGAGAGAGTGCTGTACATTCACTCCCCCCACCTACAATCCCTGCCGGTACGAGACTCGAACCCACAACCTTTGGGTTATGAGTCCGACTCTCTAACCATTAGGCCACGACTTCCCCATTTATTTGTATGTTACAAATAAAGAATCTTGAATTACAGAAGAGCAAGAGAAGCTCAAGAAGCTTCCGCCCAACCGCGTGGGTGCAAACTTTGACCACGGCTCACATACTGACGCCAACTGGCTGCCATCTTTTGGACGTGTGTGGAATAGTGGCAGGCGCTGGCAGTCTAGGTGAGCTCTAACTACTGCACACTAGCAGGTTCATTCAGTACTTGTTCTTACTGACACTCTTTTCACCTTCAGGCATCAGTTCAGAGAAGAGGAGGCAAAAACTAGGGGAAAGAGGAAGAGGGAAGATGATGGGAAAGCAACAACGCAGCAAAAAGACCTCAGTAATGGAGAGTTATGAAATGGATGCCCCAAATATACTGGCAGTATGGGAAAGGTGGTGTACATATTGGTTTTCTCATATTGAGAACTACTATTTAAAGGCAAAAACTTGCTTCAATTTGACACCAGTTTTGAACATTTCTTGTTCCAGCTTGTGTATTTCCAAAACAATCGTTATGAAGGATTTGTACAAGAAATGAACATCACCATTTGTGTTTCCAGTTTATTTAATACAATTTTGCTACAGATGTTGTGTAATTTCCTTTTTGGTCATAAATCCAAAACAAAATATTCTTCCCACTCTCCTCAAAAGGTAAATGTGATAAAATGAAGACATAATGTGCAATATCTTCTTTCCATTTTGAACAATACATCAGTTCAGTCAAATTGAATAGAATCTCATCTATTAGAGCTATCTCATGTTCTCAACGGAAAGCCAAGACCATATTAATGTTCAATAATATAATAAAATACCTCAAATGTCTAGACAGGATAATAAAAATACAGATTACATGAATATTAAAGGATACCTTGCAGTCTTTTATTTTTCGTCTTTTTTAGTAGTTTCTGTTAAAATAATACATTACTGAACGCTTTAGAGCGCAAAAGAAGAAACAAAAAAAAATGTGTCTCTGTAAGAGATGCAGTGTTGGTCATAATTGTACAATACATTACATTTAAAATGGACCATTAAGGGTCTTCATCAAGTTCCTGCATAGAAGCTTCTTTCTATTTAACTTCATTCTCAAAACCAAGAAAATCCGAAAGACGGATCGGGCCGAGCTGCCCGAGACGTGTCGCATCAGCTCGACCCGACGACATTACGAAAGGTCCGCTTTTCCCGTGGCCACAAGCCAGAGAAAACGCTTTCAGTAGCTTCATTAAATAGCGAATAATGTGGTTTATTAAGAGAGGAGGAATGAGGAGAGACACCACCACAATCATCAGCCCATCACCTTACTAGTATTTGCCTTCATCAGTCAGCAAACATTGCCAGTTCCTCATTGAGACGTCTCATTTTAGGCTCATGTGATGGCTAATATTCTCCGCACATCTAACAACATGCTCTAGCGGTACAGGACTTCAATCAGAAGTTTTTCACCCCACTCACCACTGTTGTCAAACGTGGTTTCTACATCGTAAAATCACATATACAGCGCGCCGTATCGAAACGGAAGTCAGGCATTCGGTTTATGTGAATATCTGTCTGCTCTAACTGCGCGTCATTATTATGCTAATAAGGTCAAAGATCTGTGGAGCTACTTTAGTAAAGATCATGTGACCACTCATGCTGTACTGTCATTGGTTAATATTGACTCTAAAGTCATCAAACCTCATGAAGGAATGCCATGCAACCTGGGGAAGTTTTGTAGATCCACTCTTTAAGTTTACCCTCAAATCTCGTGGTTTTCTTTTCCATCCATCCTGGTTGATCAGGACCGCATGGGTTTGATAGTGACGGAGGTTTGCTGCTTTGTGTCTTCTGAATGCAGATGGTGGAGTGAGAGGTGATGAAACGTCCTTACATGGCAGTCTTTCTCAAAGTACCATGACCATGCTGAGGTGCAGATGGACAGAGATTTGGAGTGAGTGATTGGGGTCGTCCTGTACAGTGAGCGTGAACAGAAACTCCAGATCTCCTGTCCATTCTGTCTGTCTCTGTCCATGCATGAGCATTGTTTGAGGAGGAGCAGGGCTGGAGCAGCCCAGTGTCTCTGTGTCTCCTTCCATCTCAATAAACAGACATTAAACTTTTATCTGAGAGAAGGATAAAAGAGAAAGAGAACTATGAATGAAAGCTCTTTTAGGGCAACACAACACCAAACCACAAAAGGTAGAATTAAAACGGCAGTACCTTTGTTTTCCTCTGTGTCAGTAGCTGTTTCCTCTGATAGCCCTTGGCGTAGCTGATTATACTTGATTTCTGTATCCTGCAAAACAGATTTGAGTATTAGTGTTTTTGTGTGTGTGTGTAAACAGATATGAAGGACTTGAACCAAATAGGCAATTTTGTTTTTAAGATAGTTGGACACTAAAGTCACTTTAAAAAGGTATGAATGTCCTCGCATTAAATCTGTTTTTTTTTTAAAACCTTTTAATTCTAATTTTAATTTAATTTATATTTTAGGAAAGGGGGCCCTTGCAAGGGATATATTTATATTGGGGATATAATGATACTATGTGATGATTTTATATAAAAAGTTATAAACAATTGGCTTTTATTTGGCTTCTAACAGTCAAAAGTATTAAAATATTTTCTGGACAATATTTACAGTAATTACAGCATATATTTTTTTCTACAGAATATTTTTTTGTTCCTATTACTAGAATATTAAAATATTTCACATTTTCCAAATACCCAAACAGGCAGCAAGCGCAATGAGAGATTAATATAGGAAAAGTTACTTCTGAGAAACAGTCCAGCACCATTTGTAGCATATGCCATTAAGTTTTGACGTAATATAATACAATCACAGGGCTCGCAAAATCGCTAGCCCGACGTCCCGGGGCTATTGTGTTTTCCAGTCGGGCTACCAAAATGTTTCACCACCCTGCCCGACGGGCTATCTTGAACAGTGATATAAAATTCCTTACTTGATTTGCATTGTTCACTAGCTTGTAGGGGTAAAACGGATCATAGTTAATAGTTTGCACCTGTTTCTAAGTCTTGCCGATTTAAACATTCAAGTGTTTTAAACCATTCGCATTCACAAAGTGTTTTAAACCATAAAGCATTCGGAGCTGCGCGCACACAGAGAGCCGCGTTTCAGACAATGCGCATACACAGAATTGATTCCTCTTTCGTGTATCCTTGCATCTGAATAAACACATACACACAAAATTATCTCAAAATAACTGTCTCGGCAAGTATTCTCATAAACAGTCGGTTATGTCTTAAGTGAACGTAAACAGTGGTGAAAGAAATCTCAAGTGCATCAATAAATTGGATCCGTGCGTTCGTTCTTAAAGGGGCAGCAGCCTATAAACACCTGCTGTTCCACAAGCGCCACCTGCTGTCAGAGAGTGACATTTGCGTCTCATTCACAAAGCTAAAATCCGTTGCACCCCTACTCTCTTGACTTGTTATTTGAAGAAAAAAAGCAATCACTGAAGTTTTTATTCATGCTGATTTGTCCGCAGTGAAGTTCAGCCGATGTCTTTTTTTTTATTTTATTCGGGCTACTTAAATTCATTTTGGACTACCAAAATCTGAAGAATGTCTGCCCGAAGGGCTACCAGCGATTTTGAAATTTTGCGAGCCCTGAATCGTATAATATAATTCATGATATATAATTCAACAAAACTAATGCATTATATACTTTCAAATACTTTTTGGTCATTGTATATTTGTCTATCTGTGACCATTTTTTTAGGGACAAACGTCACCTTCAGATGCTGCAGGTTGGCCTGTAGTAGACGTATGTGTGTCATGATCCGTCTGTTGAGGTTTGGTCCTCCGCTGCTCTGAGAGGAGGAAGAGAGGAGCTTCTTCAAGTCAATGCCTGAGTCTCCCCCAGCCACTGGCTCCCCGCTGCTGCCCTGCACGTCATCATCTGTGCTGCTCTCGCCTGAGCCGCCATACACCTCCAAAACCATGTAACTGCCTGCTGAGACTGACAGAAAACAAGAGGAAGGGTTACAGGATGCGGCTAGATTGAGGTGTAAATGTAGTGTAAAAGTAGGCTTCATCCAAATACGCATACTTCCCTAATATAAAGTAGGCAAAAGTAGGCCATATTTTCTAGAATATATATTTTTTAAATGATCTGAAACGTATTGTGACATTCCAAAGCAACTTATTTAATGCAATTAACGTCCAGCATGCAAAACCTGCACAAAAGCACACATTTGTGGTACATGAGCACTAGATTATTTGTAAAGCACACTTCCCACATGCTGCCAGTTTGTTTCGCAGTTTCTTCATTTTATTTACCAGTATTTTACATTACTTCTTAATGTAATAATAAAATGTGACTTACACACTGATGCAATTTATCTATGTTTTTTTCTTTCAACAATGCAATTTTGACCCTGTGCGACTTACAATCAGGTACCACTTATTTTATGGTATGTGTAAAGAGAAGTATCTCTAAATTCACAGTCTTCATACAACAGTGGGCAAAAAGTACCCGGATAACCTACTACCACTGGCGAGACTCTAAAGTGTGCATGCAATGGACACTTTTCTATCCCATGAGGCCACCGGAGAGAATTTGTGAATGGCAGTGAAGCGATAGCTGATGCTGGTAAATCACATGACTCGAATAGACAAATGTTGCATGTCCAGATTACATTCATACTACAAACATTTGTACTATGAAATTAAAGGGGTCCTATAATGCTCTTTTACAAAGTCTTGATTTTGTTTTGGGGGTGTACTAGAACAGGCTCTCATACTAGGTTGTTCGAAAAACACATTATTTTTCACATATTTTACATTATTACAACACCTCTCTCCTCAGTCTGGCATGAACGGCTTGAATAGTTCCTGTATCAAATGAAAGCCCACCTTCTGAAATACGAAATGTGTTGTGATTGGTTAGCTGGGCCAGTGTGTGTTGTGATTGGCAGCACTCGGCGCCTGGTCGGGAAATGACACGCCCTTACCATAGCCGCCTGCGAGCTTCAGAGTAAATATTGCGTCAAAATCAAACTAATTTGGGTGCGATTTAAACCCGGATGATTGTAACCACTCTAAGTTTTGTTGTAGTTTTTGAAAAGTGATTTCTGTTCAATAAAATATCTCCTTTTGAAGTGGACTTTGAGCTTTGTAACTTTGCAGATCTTTTTTATGCTCAAACAGCAATATTACAGACTAACTAAAGTTGAAAAAGTGAAAAAGCATAATAGGATCCCTTTAATAATTCAAAAGAAGTACCTACTGACACCTTACATGATGGTTGTCCCAGGCAACCAATATCCTACACAGCTGTGCCATTTTCAGGTCTCTCTGTGGCCTTTCTTTTCATCTTATCAAATCAATATTTCATGCCCATGACACCTTACATGATGGTTGTCCCAGGCAACCAATATCCTACACAGCTGTGCCATTTTCAGGTCTCTCGTTTTACTCTGTGGCCTTTCTTTTCATCTTATCAAATCAATATTTCATGCCCATTTACCTATTAATTTACTCACCCCCATGTCATCCAAGATGTTCATGTCTTTCTGTCTTCAGTCGCAAAGAAATTAAGGTTTTTGAGGCAAACATTCCAGGTTTTTTCTCCATATAATGGACTTCAATGGAGATCAATGGGCTGAAGGTCCAAACTGCAGTTTCAATGCAGCTTCAAAGGACTCTACACGATCCCAGCCGACGAATAGGGGTCTTATTGATCGAAACGATGGGTAATTTTCTAAAAAAAACAACAAAATAAATATATACTTTTTGAACCACAAATGCACGTCTTGCACTAGCTTTGCGATGCTCGTCCGCAAATTCACGCATGACGTAATCACGTTGGAAAGGTCACACACGGTTAGTTCTTCATCTGTGTACTCCGGTTCAGAAAGTTAGGCATGGACTTCAATGGAGATCAATGGGCTGAAGGTCCAAACTGCAGTTTCAATGCAGCTTCAAAGGACTCTACACGATCCCAGCCGACTAATAGGGGGTCTTATTGATCGAAACGATGGGTAATTTTCTAAAAAAAACGACAAAATAAATATATACTTTTTGAACCACAAATGCACGTCTTGCACTAGCTTTGCGATGCTCGTCCGCAAATTCACGCATGACGTAATCACGTTGGAAAGGTTACACACGGTTAGTTCTTCATCTGTGTACTCCGGTTCAGAAAGTTAGGCTAGGGTGAAAAACTCCATCTCATTTTCTCCTCCAACTTCAAAATCGTCCAACATCGTTGTTTTACCTTTTTTTGCAAAGGGCATTTGACTATCTTTGCACGTTTGCTTTGTGAACACTGGGTCGGTGCTTCAGCCTACGTCACGTGTGACCTTTCCAACATGACTATGTAATGCGTGAAGCCGAGCTAGTGCAAGTCGAGCATTTGTGGTTAAAAAGTATATACATTTTTATTTAGTGTAGAGCCATTTGAAGCTGCATTGAAACTGCAATTTGGACCTTCAGCCCGTTGGGTCTCATTGAAGTCCATTATATGGAGAAAAATCCTGGAATGTTTTCCTCAAAAACCTGAATTTCTTTGCGACATAAGAAAGACATGAACATCTTGGATGACATGGAGGTGAGTAAATTATTTTTGTAAATTATTTAAAATCAGTTTATTCTGGAAGTGAACTAATCCCTTCATTTGTAACAGTCTTAACATAGTATTAAGTGGGATAATGTGCAGTCAGCCGGGCATTATCATAAAATGAAGTCCCCTCCATTTCCTGATGAATTAAAAAAAAACACCACAACACACCACAATCCTCAGACGTCTCAAAGAAGCCTGTGTCTCCGGAGGGCAGTTCCTGTGCGTTCTCCCCTCTGTTCTCGCCCCTCTCTGAGCCGTTCTCAACAGTGGAGCTGATCGCAGTGCTGTCCTCTGACCCCTGCTGAGAGCCCGTCCTCGCTGCATCTTCCTGTTGCTCTCGTCTTTCGCTATCTCTGTCTGTGTCCTCCTGACTGGACATGTGGTTGATCAGGAGCTGCCTCAGTGTTGCCACTAAAAAAAAAAAAAAATTAGCCGACAAGTTGACAGACTAAGAGGGTTACAGTGAATCCAAGATTGTGGGATTTTAGTAGATGTCCCTGCCCGAATGAATTTTTCAGTGTATTAGCAGAGGGACAGCTCATAGCAGGACTACAGTCATGTCTTCTACTCACGTGTTCTGAGAGCTTCATCGGCTCTGAGTGGCTGGAGCTCAAAGGCCTCGTCCTCGTCTATGGCGATGCCCAGCCTCGAGCGCTGCTTCAGGAATGTCAGTCGATCGGTCGTATCGGCCACCACGAACGCTTCCTCATCCTCAGCTTGATCCTGTAGTGAATTTTCTTCTTCTTCATCCTTCTCCTCATCAGATTTGGTCTCGAATGGGTTGGTGCTACATGGCGGGGTTGGCATGACCTCAGTGCCATCTTTTTCTACAGAAAATACACAGCAAAACTGAGGCATACCATTTTTTGAAAGATATTTTTGAGGATGGACACCGGATGTGTTTTCAGTGCCATGCTATACCAGTTGAACAACTACTCTATTTGAAACTCTACCTTATTGCCAGACTATCATCATGGTTTCAGTTTTATATTTACTCTCACAAAAAATAAATGAAAGAAACAGTTTACCTGGAGACTGAATGCTCACTAAAGAAATGGGCTCAGAGTCTTTGTTTAGTTTCTGAACACCAGAGTTCATCAACTCGACCGCTTCACGTTCCCCACTGCAAAACATATGTTTTACATCACCTTACTGCTTATAAAACACTTCTCATATGTGACCCAGGACCACAAAACCAGTCTTAAGTCGCTGGGGTATATTTTTAGCAATAGCCAAAAATACATTTTATGGGTCAAAATTATTGATTTTTCTTTTATGCCAAAAATCATTAGAATATTAAGTAAAGGTCATGTTCCATCAAGATATTTTGTAAATTTCCTGCTGTAAATATATTAAAACTTAATTTTTGATTAGTAATATGCATTGCTAAGAACTTCATTTGGACAACTTTAAAGGCGATTTTCTCAATATTTAGATTTTTTTGCACCCTCAGAGTCCAGATTTTCAAATAGTTGTATCTCGGCCAAATATTGTCCTATCCTAACAAAACTTACATCAATGGAAAGCTTATTTATTCAGCTTTTTTTTTTTTTAATTTTACCCTTATGACTGGTTTTGTGGTATAGAAACCTTAAACTCACTCAGTCTGAGGTAATGGAATGATGTTCTGTAGTTTGGTCTTCATGCAGTCTGCTCTTTGTGTTATCAGACACTGCCACCTATCGAGTAGAAAATCAAACAAACATTGCAAGTAGTAAACAGTGTTTTTTAAACTAAAACCTAAAATTTACAATAATTAAGCTACAATTAAAAAATAAAATTAAATACTAGATGAAATTAAACCTAAATTAGAAATGTTGTCTTGGCCACTAACTGAAATAGTTTAAAATGCTAAAATTAATAAAAAAAAATAATAATACAAAGGAAAGCTATATAGGAATACACACAAAAATTTATAAATACTACAATATTTTAAAAACAAAAATAAACAAAATATAACACTAATATATATAACTAAAATATAACTGGTAAATAAACATTCATCCACCGTTAATTCTGTTTTAGAGGCTAAACACACTGAGGTAAATTTTGTTCTCTTTTAATAACAGATACTTAGGAACACTCTAAAAGCAGATAAAATGGAACTATGGGTAAAAAGTGCAGCACTCACGTCTTTTGCTCAGATACGGTCTGGGCCATTAGTTCATAGATCTGGGCTCCATTATCAGACATAGAGAGAACAAAGAATGACCTGTTGTCTGTAAAGCATTCAGACAACACTGTTAGTTCAACTGACTCTTGATTGAATATACTTTATTTTCATCAAGAAGCAAATAAACAACCGTTATACATCATGAGGTTTTTGACAAATGTATGATCGGATACATTTTTACTAGGGTTGTGACGGTGAGGAAATTTTCCCACCGGTTAATCGACGTGTGACAACACCGGTAATACCGGTATCACCGCGGGGGCGTTCCCTCTTTTCCTCGCTTTTAAATATCTTAAAAGCGCTGTGCACATTTTACTTTCACTTTTAAATAGCGGCAATTCGGCGTAAAGCAATTGTTCGTTTTTAGTTTGTTTGAATTTCCCCTCTTTTCCTCGCTTTTAAATATCTTAAAAGCGCTGTGCACATTTTACTTTCACTTTCGAATTAGCGGCAGTTTGGCATCAATTGCTTGAATGCAACAACAAAATATGACGTCAAACTCACTTTAGCCTATATGCAAAAATGGGGGCAAAAACAAGTGTTGCGTTTATAATTTTGTTCAGTGTATAAAACATAGAACTTTTATTAACAAAACAAATAAAAATACACCATGCTATAGGGCAGGCTATGCCTAATATGAAATAACAAATAACTTACATAAAGTTTAAATAGGTATACAAAACAGGCTAAGTAAACATATATAATATATAACCAAATAAATAAGAAACGTAGAACGTTTATTAGCAAAACGAGTAAGAAAGCTTGGAGGCACAGCATACACCTTGATGTCAAATAAAATAAATAAATGACACAAAGTTTAAATAAAGTAAAAATCAGCAAACAATGTGGAACCAATTAAATAAGAAACGAATGTTTAAAAAAACTTCCAAAATCACCTTAGATACACGGCAAAAGTCAACAGGCTCTTCAAAATCCAAAATATTGCCAAACAGGCACTTTTGCATCTCGTTTCGAAACTAAATCATCCGCCATCGTCTTGCCTGTCTCACCTCACCTCACCTCACTCTTCTTGTCAGTCAGCTCGACTCACTCTCCTCACTGGAGAAACGAAATCTGATCTGTGATGCAACTGTCGTTCGGCACGCTGCATTGAGCAGCCGCGTTCAGTTTTTAATTTTAGTGTCTGTTCTTTTACTGAACGAATTGATTTTTATTACAATAAAAAATCTAAATGACGGTGGGGGTCGGTGACGCGGTGACATAACCGGTGTTGCGGCTTAACACCAGTATCACCGTCAGCACTGTCTATCGCGGTAAGCCTAATTTTTACCCATTCTGTCTCGCCTGTTTTTAAAAGCAGTGGTTCTTACCGGTGGCGACGGAGCGCACCATCACGGTGCTGAGTTTGATGATGGGGCTGAAGATGTGTTTGGTCTCAGCGGTGCCCGCCAGATTCTTACTGTGGCATTTTAAGATTAGCTTCTCATCTTGCCTTTGAAGTAGCACCAATATATCCTCCAGCAGCAATGTGTACAGCTCTGAAAACACACACATCATATGAAAACATTTCACAATTATATTGCATTAAAGATGCCATATTACACACTTTTGCAGCATTCAATTTGTGCCCTGTTGTCCACTTATAGTAGTGGTTTCTTGCACCAAACAGTCATAATTTAGTTTCTCATGACCATTTCCCCCCTCAGAATTAAACGGGCTGTTTTGCTAATGTATCTTTAAGAGATATTTATGCAAATAATCAATATAATAATGATATAAAATCCTGTTTTCCATGAAGTCAGCCCTCAAAGACATTTCTAATTCTGTGACAAGCCACACCCACCAATAGTTTTATCTTTGTTGACCTTCCAAGACAGCGGTCCCTCATGCACCATCTTCCTCTTAGTCAAGTCCAGGTTCTAGATGGAGAGTAAAATCCATTTTGTTTATAATAAGTGGTCAGTTACAGGTTGATTAAATGGATTTCAAATACGAGGTCTCACCTTAAACTCGGCGATCATGGGGTTCTCACTCTGTTTCAATGAGGACAGATCCAGTCGTCTCTGGTAGTCCTCCAACCTCTGGGGGCAGCAGAGAATCAAGGATCAGGGTCAGCATGTTTTAGATTAGCACTGATCTGAGGTCAGGTCCCACTGTGTTATTGACTCACCTGTTTGTTCTCGGCCTCCTTCACCTCCTGGTTGACGTGAGTGAGAATATTTCGACAGCATTCGCCAGCCTGTTTCACTTTACTTCTCTCCTCAGGATCCTCTGCAAGCAAAACACACCAGTCAATCATTCACAGATTACAGAATAACCCCACTAACATTACACTGTCACATATTTACTGTACCCAATCACAACTGTTTGATCTATTAAAATAATTAGAATATTATGCATTTTGCTAATATAAAGAGCATGCCATTGTCAAGGACATTCATTAGTTTTGCAGATATTTTAACATTTAAAATATTAATTATAATATTATGTATTTTTGCTATTGACAGAGACACCATTTTAAATGACATCTGTCAGATTTGAAGATATTTTAATATTTCAAATATGCATTTTGCTACTGAAAATGACAACATGGTAGAGCATAATTGTAAGATTCAGCGATACTGTAATATTTAAAATATTAATTATAATATGTTTCTGCTAATAAAACTAGCATAAAACACAAAGGTAAAAGATGTGTTCAGATTTACAGATATGTTCATATTTAAAATATTATTAGTAATTATAATATTATTTATTCTTAAGGTAAGGGTTGGGTATCTCTTAGCACCTCACGATTCGATTACGATTCGGAGGGCATGTGATGATAAAATGATTATCAATGCATCCTGACAGATCTATTTTAACATATCAGATGTCCTGTCCTTAAGACATAACTGACTGTCTACATTAATTTTGCATCATAAAAGCAGTTTTAAGTCACAAGTGCATTTAACAGCTTATACAGAGTTACGCACAGCTGCCGCTTCAGAACAGACGCACACAAAGTGTTCGAGCATTTGAAAGAAGCTGTTTGTCAATAAGTGAGTTTCGTGTATCAAATTTATACTGCATTCCAAGTGGCAAAAATTACGCGTTCATTCAGCATTAGGAAGACAAAAACTGAATACGTGGAAAAAACTAAACTCAGAATCTGTTTTGAAATTTTCAGAATCGATTAAAAAATGTTGATTTGAATGTTGAATAAAGAAAAGACTGCTGTACCTGTGTATTTGGCGATGTTCTCCAGCAGGAGGGGATACTTTGTGAGTCTTTGAGTCTCCACAGGAATAATGTCCTTCAGCTGCAGCCTGCGACAATGACGGTTACTCTCTGCCTCCTGAAATAAACACTTCCATGTTAATATTACATTTATTATCTTAACCATCTGGAACAGCCCGATAGGAAACATACACACAAGCTTGAATGCAAGTAGAGTTACATACAATTATGAAAGCAACCACTGTGCTATTAAGCCACTGACCTGTATGAAGGAGTTGAAGCGCTGGTCTTTCTTTTGTTTGCTCTTAATGAGTTCCAGGGCGAAAGGCTGATTACTGCAGTACGTGCCTGCAGCTCTCTTGATCTTTGTCTCCTCTTCCTCACTGAACTGTGGGTAAAGACACAACTGAGTGTGAAATATCCCTGCTGGTAAATCTAATGGTAGCTCATTTTAGATGGTTTCTAGTTATTTATGGTCAGTAACTGGTCCAACTTGGTTTAGTTGGTAGATCAAGCCAATTTGAAACAGAAGCAAACCAGCTACCATGTTCAAAAAACAGCTTGACTACCTTAGGCCAATAAGATGGTTTTTTTTTCCCCCAGCAGGAAGCTTTCTTTAATGTATATTTGCTGCTTCTTACCCAGGAAAGCAGATCATCTCCTATTGAGTCAATGAGCGCAGTCTCATTTTTCTTCCGGACTGCAGTCATTTGTTCCGTTAAAGACACTGAAGTGAAAAGAGAAGAGGAGCGCATTTAGAAGAAATGTTTACTTTAGAGGTGTTCAAGGATTTAGGGGGGTTGTGAAGTTTTACCGTGCAGCTGAACGATCTCCTCAAGGTTGCTGAAGATGTTTTTGATGTCTGCAGGAGGCAGGATGGCCTCTCTGATCAGCGGCTGGTAAAACACATTTTCCAGAACCTTCATCATTCGAACGTGTGCTCTCTCTGTGTAGAACAACTCTGTGAAAGCAATGGCATGGAGGAGAGAGGTGCTTACACCGGATGGTTTGTACTTGTTCACTGCTTCTCAAAGCTTCTCAAAACTGAATGCATGCTAATATACAGTGTTGGGAGTAAACAGAATACTTTATCCTGGGATAAATAAGGGAATACATTTTCAGTTTTTATTAAAGAACCAAAAGACAATTTGGTGTTCATTGTTCATCCATATCATGTAGCTTCACTTAAGTTTACGAGAAATAATACAAATTTGAAAATAAATTGTGATTACTTTAGGGAGACACTTCCCCACCACTGCTCATACAGTAAACCAGACTTGTCACTCACCGTTGATGACTTCCTGTCTCTTGATTTCCTGAGGGGTAAGTGTGGACAGGACGTCTCTGCTCACCAGCGTCTGCCAGTTAGGAGGCTCTAGCTCCACCTCAACACACTGATCATCTTCACTCTGCACCTCTCCAGAGCCCAGCGGCTCCATCCTGCTGTACAAACACAGCAAACGCAATGAGAACACACGCTCATCAAAACGCATGTCTAATCATTTCAACTCATAAAACGTTAACAAATTATTTGTTTATAACATTTTGAACTATAATAGAGCCCTACAATATCTGTAATTTTTACAGTTTTATGATTTACTGCTAATTCACAATTAAAAAAAATAGTGCTAATCAAATTAATTCTTACAACTTTAACAATTTAATCAACGTTTTCAAATGCAATCAGCTCAAAACATTTTTATAAACCAAAATATATTGTTAATTAAAATATTCCAGTTAGTTTTCAATGAATTTTATTATTATGTTGAGAAGTACATTTTACTACACAAATAGTAATATATTTCTGTTAAACCAAACTTTTATTCTAACAGATTAAGTTTCTCTG
>NW_015505746.1:528906-583036 GCF_001515645.1 Sinocyclocheilus grahami
CTGTCAGAAATGATATCAGCATTGACCACTGAAAAACCCACACTGGTTGACGATGGAAGAAGCACTCACCTCTTGTCAGACCTGGGGGTGCCGGTGTCCTGCGTCCTGTAAGGTAAATCACATTCAAGTCACCCTACAGTAGTAAGAAGCCCAACATCCCAAAAGCTGCATGTTGTCAACGTTCTCTTTCTCTTCTCAAGAGTACCAAGTCATGAGGCACAAGCTTTATTCTCTCTGTCTGTCCCAATAAGATAATTTACAGAGCAGAGCACCACAGAGCAAAGCTTTGTTTCAAACATCATCACTACAGAGACTTAAGGAACTATATATATATATGTGTGTGTGTGTGTTGTCACATTAATGCCTATATTGTCTGAAATGGCTGTCAGAAATGATATCAGCATTGACCACTGAAAAACCCACACTGTTTGACGATGGAAGAAGCACTCACCTCTTGTCAGACCTGGGGGTGCCGGTGTCCTGCGTCCTGTAAGGTAAATCACATTCAAGTCACCCTACAGTAGTAAGAAGCCCAACATCCCAAAAGCTGCATGTTGTCAACGTTCCCTTTCTCTTCTCAAGAGTACCAAGTCATGGGGCACAAGCTTTATTCTCTCTGTCTGTCCCAATAAGATAATTTACAGAGCAGAGCACCACAGAGCAAAGCTTTGTTTCAAACATCATCACTACAGAGACTTAAGGAATAAAAATAGCTGTGAGGCCTGTATCGTGGCCACTGAGACAGATGAGACCTCTCTTACTCTAAACAGCCTGATTATGAGACAGCGACAGCTCGTCTTAAAATGAAAATACAAATTCAATGTAAAAGCATTTTTTGAGTGACAATTAAGCCCAGCACAGGGATGGATATTTAAGGTTTATTTACACTACTATTTATACGTTTGTGGTCGGTACATTTTTTGTTTTTTTATGAGAAGCCTCCTATGTTCACCAGAGCTACATTTATTGTGAACAATTTAAAATAATTTCCATTTTAATATATTTTATATATTGCAAAGCTGAATGATCCTTCAGAAATATTTACTATTATTATCAATATTCAAAACAGTTGTGCTGCTTAATGTTTTTGTGGAAACTGTGACATTTCTGTTTATTTGAACAGCATTTATTTGAAATAGAAATATTTAGTAACATTGTAAATGTCTTTACTGTCACATTTGATCAATTTAATGTGTCCTTGCTAAAAAAAAAAAAAGTATTAGTATTAAAGTATTAATTTAAAAAAAATAAAAAATCTGCCCCCAAACTTTTTAATGGTAGTGTTGGTAGACTGAAACAAACCACTTTCAGGTTTTGTAGTCTGAACAGCAAAAAGTTGCACAAAATCTGACAACAGAAATCTTAAACAATATCTAAATGTGGTTTTAATGTAATATAAAAAATCCAGTCAGTATGAAATGTCAGATTATAGTCTCATTCAGAATGCAATAGACAGAGACTGAGCAAATGGAAAACAGATGTGATTTGATAAATCTGGATTGTGTGCAGTGTGAAAATGTGATTTTATTGATATAAGCCTGGATGGTGATCACTTGACTCACTTTTCTGTCTCAGCTTCCTCCTCCTGTAGATGCTCCAGTGTACAGGGGCTGAAGTCAAAGTGAGTATTTGAAGAGGACGAGTCCTGCGAATCTCCCGGGATGACACCGTCTCCCAGTCTGGGAAGTGCAGAAGAAGGAGTTCCACCTAATCCACAGCCAGAGAGAGAGAGAGAGTGAGTGTGTCAGAAAATGAAAAGCTCTTGAAATCAGTACTGAATAGAAGCAGACAACTTGAAACTGGCCTTTGCTGGGCTTTTACTATTAAAGGTGGGGTAAGCGATTTTTCAAAAACGCTTTAGAAAACTGATTCGGGCCGACAAGCAAAACAAACTTGTAGCCAATCAGTAGTAAGGGGCGTGTCTACTCATGATATGGAGGAGAGAGCATTCAATGCACAGGATGGACATTAGCGAGCCGAGCGACAGAAAGATAGAGATGGCGGATAAAAAACAAAAGAGGAAAACGTCTGCGGAACAAAAGAAGGCTTAAGGCAATAAGGCAAGAAGTAGGACCCGTGTAAATATCGGATCAGCTTCCAGCACTGGAGAGAACTCAAGGAGCGGAAGGCCTGCGATCGGACGCCGAGGTTGCTTTGTTTCTTCTCGATAGGTGAGTAACACTGTGTCTGTGCCGCAACAGCTAAAGTCTGTCTAGTACACTGGACGCGACAAAGTGACCGTTGAAAATCATTTGAAATTTGTGTCAATACATCATGAATAGAACGCAGCAGCAGTTTTCTGTCGGGGATTTGTCGTGTCGTGCCGCATCCAGTGTAGACCATAGATATGTATATATATATTTATATGGTGTAGACAGCATCACTGATTATAATGAGTTCCATAGTATTTTGTCGCGCCGCGTCACTCGCGTCTGGTTTAGACACGGTGTAACATTGGTTTGGCTTTGTTTCACAGAACTAATAGTTGCCTGGGTTGCGTACGTATGTGTGGGGCGGAGCTATCAAAATAGGAGCGAGACCCTTTTGGGGTAGGGGCGTGTTTGTTTTGGTGATTTCAAATGTCAACATTGGCTACCAGAAATCGCTTACCCCACCTTTAAAAGTTTAAACAGAAACAAAAACAAACAAACAAAAAAATGTTACAATTATGCACACAATGAATGAAGTCTCCATTTGAGGCTCGTAAACAAAATCCCTCTCTCTAAATGTGGGCACATCCAATTTGACCATCTCCAATTAAAATGTAAAGTAAAAAAAAAGAAGAAAAAAAAAAAAAAGAAAGTAAAACAGGCCGATTATTCTCTGATTTGAGCCATGACCCTGATAACCAGGAGAGCACTGACATAGCTCAGACAAAGCAAACAAATAAAAACATCTAAATACTAAACATCTAAATTAGAATCCTATCCTATCTGTTTAGTAACCATGGTAATTTCCCTTAGAAACTAGACCTTTTTCAAATCTTGAGTCAAGAAATAAGATTATACGTTTTTGCAAACAGCTGCAGGAAAATAAGTGGAAATATGGTGCAAGGAAAGGAGAGAAAGAGGAATCATTAAGGGCAGATAACAATGAGAGGGACGATGACAGTGGAGAAAAAAAGAGGAGAAAAAGACAGAAGACATTAAAGAGCAATAAGGTCCCATTAGTTAACATTATTTAATGCAGTATTTATTTGTATTTAAATATAGTATTTATTCATCCTTGGTAACATTAATAAATGTACAACTCACTGTTTAATTGTTAGTTCATGTTTACTCAGGTCTATTAAATAATATTAACAGATGCAACTTTAGATTTTTTTATAATGTATTAGCAAATGTTTTTCATTCTTTGTGAAAAACTTTTTATGAAAATGAAAACCTTTTTATTGTTGGTTCATGTTCACTAACATACTTAACTAATGTTAACAAATGTCACCAAGAAAATAAGTATGGCTGAACTTCACTGGGGGGCTTTTCTCAGTCAATACTCAAATTTACATGATCAGTTTGATTATGAATTAGCATATCATGTAATTAATTTAATTTAAATCTTTAAATGACTGACAATCCCAAAAATAACAAAAAAGATTTGAAGGAGGAAAGCTTGTAAAAGCAGACCACAGACACTTGACAGGAATGATTTGCGAAGCATCTCTCACCAGTCTCGGACTCTCGGCTGATACCGTCTGTGCCCTGTGCTGCTGGAATGCTGTAAGGGGGTAACGTGACCAGGGCAGTGGTGCCATCTGAGCCCTCACTGGACTGACTGCCCCGTACGGGAGGAGACGACCCGTCTGCCTGTTCTCCAGCGCTCAATGGTAGCTGAGGCTTTGTCGGACGCTGCCTCGGTTCCAGAGCCTTGCTGACTGCAGGGTGAGAGAGAGAGAGAGAGAACAAAATCTGTGTTGGGGCTCGCCAATAATGACTCCCTGATGGGCCAGGTCAGCGTGAAAGACTCTTGGGACAGCTGACAGAATTGTTAGTTATGCTTATGTGGATGTAAAGAGCTTTATTGCCAGATATGTTTACACATACGAGGAACTTGTTTTGGTTCCACAGCACAAACAGATTACAATGACAAGACACAGATAATAAAAATATGAATAGGAAGTGAATAGGAAATAATAATATACAACAAATATTTAAATAGACAATAGATGGTATTTGTGTGTACAGGTATGATATGTACAAATGCAAGGAAATGTGAATAAGAAGTATGGTGTGTTTAATAAATAAACATATAGATATTGTTGTGTATTACATGTTTATTGCCAAGTTAACCGTTCATGAGAAACTGTTCTTATGCCGGGCTGTTCTGCATGTATGCAAGTATAAAATTGGAAAATATATTAATTCAGTGAAAACAAAGCAGTGTTCATTTTGAATGGACTACCTTAAATAATTTCTTTAATAATTCTTTACTCTGCATACTAGTGTTAGACCTACCTGAAAAAACTTAAAGCACCGTTTGTTTAATTTGTTTTATTGTATTTGCTCTATTGCTTGTAATTTGTTCTTCTTGTTTTATTACTGACTGTTTACTTGCCTTTACTAATGTTTAAACTATAATAGTTAGTAGTTTTTGCTGTGATATCGAAACTGGAATCGAGAATTGACAACATTTGATATTTTGACAACATTATTAAAAAACAAAACCAGCTATTATTTATTTATTTGTGGCAGGGCCAGTAGAAAAAAAAAAAAAAAAAAAATTACCTTAGCTTTGAGTCCTGAATGGTATGTGTCTCTTCAAAATATAAAGGAGATTACAAATAGGTGGTTGTCTGTATAAAATGGTCACAAATAGGGAAGTAAAACAAACCCACAAGGAGCTTCACAAGGAACTAAATTATGCCACACAGAGATAAGGGTCTGAATACTTAGGACTATGTGATATTTCAGTTTTTCTTTTTTAATAAATCTGCAAAAATGTCAACAATTCTGTGTTTTTCTGTCAATATGGGGTGCTGTGTGTACATTAATGAGGAAAAAAAATTAACTTAAATGATTTTAGCAAATGGCTGCAATATAACAAAGAGTGAAAAATGTAAGAGGGTCTGAATACTTTCCGTACCCACTGTATATATATATTTTTTTCTAATTCAGTCTTTGACTTAAACTAAGTTTCACTGTTGTAGTTTAAAGGGGTCATATGATGTTGCTAAAAAGAACATTATTTTGTGTATTTGGTGTAATGCAATGTGTTTATGTGGTTTAAAGTAAAAAAAAACATTATTTTCCACAAAATGTACATCATTGTTTCTCCTCTATGCCCCGCCTTTCATCGATTTTTACAAAGCTCATCGGTCTGAAAAGCGAGGTGTGCTCTGATTAGCCAGCTATCCAGTGTGTTGTGATTGGCTGAATACCTCAAGCGTGTGACAGAAATGTTACGCCCCTTACCATACTGTGTTTCCATCATACAGTCTATGGTTTCCATGTGCCCGGTGCGACGAATTCTAAGCGGTATGTGTGGAGAAAACCAGGCACTGCTCATCACCTGTCCAATACAGTCCCAACAGTGAAGCATGGTGGTGGCAGCATCATGCTGTGGGGGTGTTTTTCAGCTGCAGGGACAGGACGACTGGTTGCAATCGAGGGAAAGATGAATGCGGCCAAGTACAGGGTTATCCTGGACGAAAACTTTCTCCAGAGTGCTCAGGACCTCAGACTGGGCCGAAGGTTTATCTTCCAACAAGACAATGACCCTAAGCACACAGCTAAAATAATGAAGGAGTGGCTTCACAACAACTCTGTGACTGTTCTTGAATGGGCCAGCCAGAGCCCTGACTTAAACCCAATTGAGCATCTCTGGAGAGACCTAAAAATGGCTGTCCACCAACGTTTACTATCCAACCTGACAGAACTGGAGAGGCTCTGCAAGGAGGAATGGCAGAGGATCCCTAAATCCAGGTGTGAAAAACTTGTTGGGTCTTTCCCAAAAAGACTCATGGCTGTATTCGATCAAAAGGGTGCTTCTACTAAATACTGAGCAAAGGGTCTGAATACTTAGGACCATGTGATATTTCAGTTTTTCTTTTTTAATAAATCTGCAAAAATGTCAACAATTCTGTGTTTTTCTGTCAATATGGGGTGCTGTGTGTACATTAATGAGGAAAAAAAATTAACTTAAATGATTTTAGCAAATGGCTGCAATATAACAAAGAGTGAAAAATGTAAGAGGGTCTGAATACTTTCCGTACCCACTGTATATATATATTTTTTTCTAATTCAGTCTTTGACTTAAACTAAGTTTCACTGTTGTAGTTTAAAGGGGTCATATGATGTTGCTAAAAAGAACATTATTTTGTGTATTTGGTGTAATGCAATGTGTTTATGTGGTTTAAAGTAAAAAAAAACATTATTTTCCACAAAATGTACATCATTGTTTCTCCTCTATGCCCCGCCTTTCATCGATTTTTACAAAGCTCATCGGTCTGAAAAGCGAGGTGTGCTCTGATTAGCCAGCTATCCAGTGTGTTGTGATTGGCTGAATACCTCAAGCGTGTGACAGAAATGTTACGCCCCTTACCATACTGTGTTTCCATCATACAGTCTATGGTTTCCATGTGCCCGGTGCGACGAGACAAAACCAATAAAACCCATTACAAACGAGGCATTTGTTGCATCCAGTGGGGACATATTTACTGATTGTAATGACTTATACTGTGTTTTTACGCTTTGCGTTGCGTATTGTGCCGCGTAAACATAAAACCTTGTCTGCATTTGTGATCGGAGAAATGACGAACAATAAGCGCTACTCTACACTGCTCAAACTCGCGTTTGAATAATCAGTGGCAAATTCTTTAAATATAAAAAAAACGTTCTTACAGGCTATGAGTCAAAAGCGCCAGACTGTCCTTGCAAAGTTGGAACTGCCCCACTTTATAGAAACATTATGTCCTCTTTTGGAAGGCCAAACAAAATATTTTCGCTTTGAGCGGCGCCCGGCGGATTCGACAAAGGAGGCTTGCTGCAACCACATGTGACGACCCCGGGCTGGACTCTGCTTCGTCCACGGTGAAAGCCGATCCGGCGATTGACAGCGCAAAGTTGATGTATTTCCTCAGCGACCAGCACGGATCAGCTCTAGGCATGACAAAGCGGCTATCGTCCTCTTTTGGAAGGCCAAACAAAGTAGTTTCGCTTTCACAATGAAACACACAGTATATCCACAACACGGTGGCGGCGGCAACAATACTACAGCGAGAATAAAAGTTACGCCTTCTTTCTTTGCGTGAACATTTGGGCGGCGTTATGCAAATCTTCCCACACAGTGAGGTAGACATGTGGGGTCGTGTTTAAACGAGGCGTTTTAGGAGGGCATGGGCAAGTCTTAACTTTTATAAAGAATATCTCTTTGGATTTGAGACTTTAGTCTTTGCAACTTTACAGATCTTCTTTATGCACCAAGAGCTTGTAACACTCTAAAGAGAAAAGAAAAATTGAAATCGCATCATATGACCCCTTTAACAATTCTGAGAAATCATTATCTGTAACTTCCAGCAGGGGGAGCAAGAGGCTCGGTTCAGTCCATGCCGAAATACTTTACAGTGTGCAGAAAATTATTCTGACAGCTAGGACCCCAGCCGAAGAACTTACAAAGCTATTCTCACAAACACTTACAAGCCAAACAGATGACTTGTACAATGCGTAACTGCAGTCAGTGCCAGAGCAGAAATAGCAATCACAAGCTCCTGTCAGAGGCTTCATTAGGCTACACTCTCTTGGATGCCATCTGGGCGGACACACAACGCCTCAGTCCCTGCTGCTGCCGCCCATATGGGCTCCTGACCGATCATATGCTACAACTACACTCCACTCACAAGACTGCAGCTAAAACTGGGAGGGAAACTATAGGGCTAGTGTGATTTGTAGACGGTTTTTGCCTTTAAAAATGTACCTTTTCAGACTTGAAGGTTTGGTTTTACTACTTTATAAAGTAATGTAAAACTGTACCATTTTACTAAATACTCCATTTCTACGTGACCTTGGATTTATTCCTCAATCTATGAGGCTGGACAGTGTTTCAGGGGTTAATCTAGGGTGACGTAATATGTCATTTATGGAAAGAGAGGACATGAGAATTCCCCTTACCACTTATCTTCCTCTGTGGCCTGTGACGTCAATCTGAAACAAAACATAAGTTGCGATTTACTGAAGTGTGAGAGACACACACAACTTCCAGTGTGTTTTACTTCTCATTTGAAAAGTGTAATATGTAAATATTATTTACCCATTTTGGTTTAAACCCAAAGATGTTCCCATAATTAGTTTAAACTCAATGATATCATATTAATCTAGGCTTAATCTTAGTTAATTTTTGGGTCAAATGGGAACCTGTTGTGTAAAAGATGACTAACAATGAATGGCCGATATGTCATATGTAAACCTTATAACTAGGGATGCACCGATACCACTTTTTCCAGTACTCGCCCGATACCGATACTTTTATTTTTGGTACTTGCCGATACAGAGTACCGATACCAATATTTTCATTGCATTTGTAAATTTTTTAAATATTGGGTACAGAAACCAAAAGAGTATGTATAATGTTAGTTGGTTAACTTAATTTATCAAATAGATACAGTCAAACCAAAATTTATTCAGACACCTTCAAAATTTCTCACATTATCACAGTTTATTCACTATAGTTTAGAAAATGGTAATAAAAAAATAACTCAGAGTTAAACTGTGTCAGAACAAATTCAGCTTGATAATGTTAGATAACTTTGATAGAAAGGTATGTAATGGATTACAATAAACCAAAAATTATTCATACAGCTGTCAATATTTACACAACTATCAATACTTAGTCGGGCGACCCTTAGCCTTAATGACAGCATATAGTCTCCTGGGCATGCTGTCATCCAGGTTCATGCAAACCTGAACTTCAATTTTTTCCCAGACTCGGTCTGAATAATTTTTGGTCACAAATTTGTTTCAATTTTAATGGTAGTCCACTGTATGAAGAATTTTTGGGTATAATATATCACAGTTTAGTTTATTTTGCTATCCTCACTTTATATAAATGAACTATAGTGTCCTGCACCCACTAGTAAAAAAAATTAAAAATTATATCTGGACAATTTTTGGTTTGACTATAAGTAAATGCTTCCTCTTGGTTCCCACTTTATTTTCATTTTTGTTATATTCATCAGTTGGGAACTTTTTTATTTTTATTAAAAAGTGTATATAGTACTTACACCAGCATTATATTAGCATTTATTGCAAACTGTTATGAGTCACCCGTTACCTTTCTGAAGGCCCCTTGCAAACTGTTATGAGTCACCCGTTAACTTTCTGAATGTTATTCTGATCAGTTTACATACTGGTCTCTTGCGAAATGTACATGCACCTTAAAAATATTCATTTATATAAAAGAAGAAGACCAAGAACAGAGCCCTGTGGGACACCCTGTGTTAAAGAGTATTGCAAGATTTAAAGTCATTGACATTTTTTTCTAACTTTATTAAGTGTCATCTTTTATGTCAAATTCAAAAATGTATAAGCCTTTTTTAAATTTCTAATTAAAACAATAGAATAAGAAGAATAAGTTACTGATCAAATGAAATCAATATTAAAAGTATTTTGCACTACAAAGGTGGCAAAGAAGAACAAAAGTGGCATGTAGTTATATTTACAGACATTTAATGAGGCTTAGAGGTGGCATGAGTGCAATTAAATTCATAAATTCATGTTGAGATGAATGTTTTAAATATAACATTTTGAATATAGAAATATTAAATGATTTACTTCACGATGCATTCATGAACAAAGCAAGTAACGGTCTTTATAAAAAAAGGTAATTGAATCATTGGCTCAATAGATTAGTTTAAAAACGCATGTTCATTCATAAACGAAAGATGGCTGTTTGCTTGGAGATGCACAGCGGCTCAGCTGTGACTTTGTCTGACTACAACACTATTCCCTGACTTTGCTCTATTTCGTCAACGAAAATTGTTTCAAACAATGCAAGTCACTTAATATTAACTTCTTGAACTGTTGTATAAATAATCATTAAAAGCTGTCACCTTAGTTCATCGCAATCTCACAATGTTCCATTTAATACATGATCAACAAAGCTCTCTAAACTGCACAATGAATATCTTATTTTACACTTTTTACTACACAACTTTACACATTATTTTGCACTTTGTTATAATGAAAGGATTTGTGAGCTTGCATAACTGAGCACTGAACTAAACTCTGGTGTTTTGAGCAGTGAGTGGATTCTGATTAACATTGCGTTCAAAGAATCAAGAGATATGTCTGTGATGCATTACTCAACGTTGCAAAAACACGTTGCAAGTGGAAACCTTTGAAACTCCCTTGAGCGCAAACACAAATATGCTGATCGGGTCAGTTGCACTGGTGCACCTAAATATTTTTTCAAGTTGCACGCAGTAGTTTTCAGTTGTAAATGCGACTGAAATGGTCGCACTGTAGTGCCCTGCTATCAAGAGAACAAGTGGCATCATCTACAGGTATATTCACATACATTTATGTCAGAATGGCCATGTGCACTTACAGTACATCTTCTATCTTAGACATGATGTGCTCTGCACAGGATCGCTCTTTTTCCAGAGCCACACGGTCTCTCATTCTCTCTGTATCCAGACGGGCTAGCTCCGCTTCAGCCAGGGTCAAACCCATACTGCGCTTGTGCCTGAGACATACAGATAACACATGGGTGAACATACTGGAGAAAGTGGATTTGACGGACACTTGTGCTGGTACATTGGAGCTGTAGAGTGTGTGTGGAGGGTTTTATCTGATTTTGTGTGTGTATTAGATAAGTGCATCTCACCTGAAGTCTTCTAGGTTCTTCTGGATGTCAGGTAGAAGTGTGTCTTGCAGCTGCTGCACATACTGTCGGTGGATGTCCTCCGAGATGGGCTCCGGCCTCTTCCGTTCTGCATTAATTGAGTGTGCAGTCCGTTCTACGGTCACACAAATATTTATAAAAGTCATGCAAAGTTCCGCTATAGTGTCACTAAAATGAGATGGGTGTCTTTTAAAAGAATATAGATGCACACGTTGCAAGTGGAAACCTTTGAAACTCCCTTGAGCGCAAACACAAATATGCTGATCGGGTCAGTTGCACTGGTGCACCTAAATATTTTTTCAAGTTGCACGCAGTAGTTTTCAGTTGTAAATGCGACTGAAATGGTCGCACTGTAGTGCCCTGCTATCAAGAGAACAAGTGGCATCATCTACAGGTATATTCACATACATTTATGTCAGAATGGCCATGTGCACTTACAGTACATCTTCTATCTTAGACATGATGTGCTCTGCACAGGATCGCTCTTTTTCCAGAGCCACACGGTCTCTCATTCTCTCTGTATCCAGACGGGCTAGCTCCGCTTCAGCCAGTGTCAAACCCATACTGCGCTTGTGCCTGAGACATACAGATAACACATGGGTGAACATACTGGAGAAAGTGGATTTGACGGACACTTGTGCTGGTACATTGGAGCTGTAGAGTGTGTGTGGAGGGTTTTATCTGATTTTGTGTGTGTATTAGATAAGTGCATCTCACCTGAAATCTTCTAGGTTCTTCTGGATGTCAGGTAGAAGTGTGTCCTGCAGCTGCTGCACATACTGTCGGTGGATGTCCTCCGAGATGGGCTCCGGCCTCTTCCTTTCTGCATTAATTGAGTGTGCAGTCCGTTCTACGGTCACACAAATATTTATAAAAGTCATGCAAAGTTCCGCTATAGTGTCACTAAAATGAGATGGGTGTCTTTTAAAAGAATATAGATGCTCTGAGGAAGTGAACACAGCTAAGAAAAGTAAATGCTTCCTCTTGGTTCCCACTTTATTTTCATTTTTGTTATATTCATCAGTTGGGAACTTTTTTATTTTTATTAAAAAGTGTATATAGTACTTACACCAGCATTATATTAGCATTCATTGCAAACTGTTATGAGTCACCCGTTACCTTTCTGAAGGCCCCTTGCAAACTGTTATGAGTCACCCGTTACCTTTCTGAATGCTATTCTGATCAGTTTACATACTGGTCTCTTGCGAAATGTACATGCACCTTAAAATATTCATTTATATAAAAGAAGAGGACCAAGAACAGAGCCCTGTGGGACACCCTGAGAGTATTGCAAGATTTAAAGTCATTGACATTTTTTTCTAACTTTATTAAGTGTCATCTTTTATGTCAAATTCAAAAATGTATAAGCCTTTTTAAAATTTCTAATTAAAACAATAGAATAAGAAGAATAAGTTACTGATCAAATGAAATCAATATTAAAAGTATTTTGCACTACAAAGGTGGCAAAGAAGAACAAAAGTGGCATGTAGTTATATTTACAGTCATTTAATGAGGCTTAGAGGTGGCATGAGTGCAATTAAATTCATAAATTCACGTTGAGATGAATGTTTTAAATATAACATTTTGAATATAGAAATATTAAATGATTTACTTCACGATGCATTCATGAACAAAGCAAGTAACGGTCTTTATAAAAAAAGGTAATTGAATCATTGGCTCAATAGATTAGTTTAAAAACGCATGTTCATTCATAAACGAAAGATGGCTGTTTGCTTGGAGATGCACAGCGGCTCAGCTGTGACTTTGTCTGACTACAACACTATTCCCTGACTTTGCTCTATTTCGTCAACGAAAATTGTTTCAAACAATGCAAGTCACTTAATATTAACTTCTTGAACTGTTGTATAAATAATCATTAAAAGCTGTCACCTTAGTTCATCGCAATCTCACAATGTTCCATTTAATACATGATCAACAAAGCTCTCTAAACTGCACAATGAATATCTTATTTTACACTTTTTACTACACAACTTTACACATTATTTTGCACTTTGTTATAATGAAAGGATTTGTGAGCTTGCATAACTGAGCACTGAACTAAACTCTGGTGTTTTGAGCAGTGAGTGGATTCTGATTAACATTGCGTTCAAAGAATCAAGAGATATGTCTGTGATGCATTACTCAACGTTGCAAAAACACGTTGCAAGTGGAAACCTTTGAAACTCCCTTGAGCGCAAACACAAATATGCTGATCGGGTCAGTTGCACTGATGCACCTAAATATTTTTTCAAGTTGCACGCAGTAGTTTTCAGTTGTAAATGCGACTGAAATGGTCGCACTGTAGTGCCCTGCTATCAAGAGAACAAGTGGCATCATCTACAGGTATATTCACATACATTTATGTCAGAATGGCCATGTGCACTTACAGTACATCTTCTATCTTAGACATGATGTGCTCTGCACAGGATCGCTCTTTTTCCAGAGCCACACGGTCTCTCATTCTCTCTGTATCCAGACGGGCTAGCTCCGCTTCAGCCAGGGTCAAACCCATACTGCGCTTGTGCCTGAGACATACAGATAACACATGGGTGAACATACTGGAGAAAGTGGATTTGACGGACACTTGTGCTGGTACATTGGAGCTGTAGAGTGTGTGTGGAGGGTTTTATCTGATTTTGTGTGTGTATTAGATAAGTGCATCTCACCTGAAATCTTCTAGGTTCTTCTGGATGTCAGGTAGAAGTGTGTCCTGCAGCTGCTGCACATACTGTCGGTGGATGTCCTCCGAGATGGGCTCCGGCCTCTTCCTTTCTGCATTAATTGAGTGTGCAGTCCGTTCTACGGTCACACAAATATTTATAAAAGTCATGCAAAGTTCCGCTATAGTGTCACTAAAATGAGATGGGTGTCTTTTAAAAGAATATAGATGCACAGTATATATACAGTGGGTACGGAAAGTATTCAGACCCCCTTAAATTTTTCACTCTTTGTTATATTACAGCCATTTGCTAAAATCATTTAAGTTAATTTTTTTTCCTCATTAATGTACACACAGCACCCCATATTGACAGAAAAACACAGAATTGTTGACATTTTTGCAGATTTATTAAAAAAGAAAAACTGAAATATCACATGGTCCTAAGTATTCAGACCCTTTGCTCAGTATTTAGTAGAAGCACCCTTTTGATCGAATACAGCCATGAGTCTTTTTGGGAAAGAGGCAACAAGTTTTTCACACCTGGATTTAGGGATCCTCTGCCATTCCTCCTTGCAGAGCCTCTCCAGTTCTGTCAGGTTGGATAGTAAACGTTGGTGGACAGCCATTTTTAGGTCTCTCCAGAGATGCTCAATTGGGTTTAAGTCAGGGCTCTGGCTGGGCCATTCAAGAACAGTCACAGAGTTGTTGTGAAGCCACTCCTTCATTATTTTAGCTGTGTGCTTAGGGTCATTGTCTTGTTGGAAGATAAACCTTCGGCCCAGTCTGAGGTCCTGAGCACTCGAGAAGGTTTGAAAAACTTGTTGCATCTTTCCCAAAAAGACTCATGGCTGTATTAGATCAAAAGGGTGCTTCTATTAAATACTGAGCAAAGGGTCTGAATACTTAGGACCATGTGATATTTCAGTTTTTCTTTTTTAATAAATCTGCAAAAATGTCAACAATTCTGTGTTTTTCTGTCAATATGGGGTCCTGTGTGTACATTAATGAGGAAAAAAAATTAACTTAAATGATTTTAGCAAATGGCTGCAATATAACAAAGAGTGAAAAATGTAAAGGGGTCTGAATACTTTCCGTACCCACTGTATATATATATATATATATATATATATATATTGTTAATCAGACGTTTTTCAAATTTACCAACAAATCAGTAAATATCAGCCAATACAGATTATTTTAAAAGTAAAAAACAAAATATCAGATGGTTAAAATGGTTTAATCAGCTGATATTTAGTTGTTTTCATTTTAAATAATAGCCCTAGGATTTAGAAGTTTCAACTTACCCAGGTCAGCGATGATGGATTCGGGCACTGTTACTTTCAAGCTCTGTTTAAAAACAAAATACAACTCTTAAACAGAGACCACAACATCTATGACAAGCTAAACAAGCTAAGACTGTTTTTAAGCTCCTCACAGCTGTTTTGTCTATGAAGAAGGTATCCATGAGGATTCGCCGTGTCTCTTTGGAGCTGGTCTGTTTGTAAAGTTCAGCATAGAGGTAGCACAGCTGCAGAGTGAGAAGGGAAACGAGTGATGTGACTCATCTGGTCTGAGACCCAACCATAAGCATGCAAGGGAGATTCATGGAACATGGAAAGTAATTTATAAACATTTTGTTAGATGCCTGGAAATTCCAGGTTCGTGGGTAATCGATCTTACAAGTGGCGCAGGGTCAAACTGAGAGACAACGTGATGGATGAAAGCTGCCAGGTGAGCAGGCCGAGATTTCAGGAGGTCTATGCTCTGAAAACAGCTACACTGGCCATTCATCTAGAGACAGAGAAAGTTAATTTACAAGTACGCATTAACATACTATTCAACTTTATGATTTAATGCTAAACTTAAATGCAGGCTTGTGAATGTAAATGTGTAAAAGCTTTTGCTATTTTCCAGGAATAAACGATGAGCTCTGTTCCAAATACTGGTGAGCTTCCTTATCAACTGTCTACCTAGGCAGCTACCTTCTAAAATGAAATCAAATGTAGAGTCGCCAGAGGCGGACAAAGTACTCAACTCCATTACTTGAGTAAAAGTACAGATACTGCTGGTCAAATATTACTCCATTACAAGTAAAAGTTGTAAAGACAGATTTTTACTTAAGTAAAAGTACAGAAGTACTTGCTTTTAAAAGTACTTAAAGGAAATTTACTTTTAGTACTTATGTCAATGCACTGATTTATTGTTGTACGTAGTATTTGCAATACCTCTGAAGCAACTTACAATACATTACACCTACTGAATACACTGACTAGCTTGCAGTATCTTTGGAATAAAGAGCTTTTAGAATGTTAAAAACCTATGGGGATTATTTAACCCCCCTACCCACCCCCACAAAAGCAGGATGGTAGTGATCTCACACAGCTCTGACATTGTGTGCACACATCTATGTGTAGCCATTCAATCACATTTGAACAGAGTGGACAGTGAAATCCTGTAAATACAGAGTGATAAGGAAGAAAAAAAATCAAACCTGCTTTAAAACCCAGCAACACAACTGTAACTGTATAACTTTACAACAGCAACACTGCTTTAACAAAAAGCAAAACAGCAAGACTTATTTGACATCAAAACAAAAATTTTTAAATGCTGTCTAATCGCTCTCGCTGTACTTTGATGTCATACACAGAACAGTCTGTGCAGTGCTGCTTCAGTCAAACACCTATTGTGTTTTATTAGGAGATGCACAACAGTTCTTCTGTGGCTTTATAGGTAATATTTTCACGTACACAATTTAGCAAAATCAGACAATATTGTGTCTAATATATACCACAATATTAACTTATTATTATTGAATTGTTGTAAATAAATATCACATTTGCAGCTGGTCAGTGTTCAAAAAATGATGGGAAATCACTTCATGTAGCCCCACAAAAGTGATTACTGATAAACTGTCTGAAAAAAAGAAAGTCACGTTTTAGGGAAGAAAAAAAATCACCTATTGACTTTCAAAGCTGCTATATAGTAACGACTTTCTACTTTGAGGATCTTGATAGAAATGTAGTGGAGTGAAAAGTACAATATTTGTCTTTCAAATGTAGTGAAGTTAAAGTCATAAGTTCCCAGAAAAAATAATACTCAAGTAAAGTACAGATACTCAAAAAGTGTACTCAAGTAAATTGTACTTAGTTACTGTCCGCCTCTGGTTATACTAAAACTCAAATTAAAACAATGGAAAAACCCTTAAGATAACATGTAGAAAGAAAAAAAAGCATCTTAAGCATGCAGAATAACATAAGTGGACTTGAACGATTAATTGCTGCTTTGAACGATTATGTAATTGTGACATCCGTAATTGTAATTGCGATTAGAAATTTGTTTAATTGTGTAGCCCTGCTGTAAAGCTGCTTGCTTTAAAGTAATCTATTGTATAAAGTACAATATAATTAAACGTGACATGACTTAAGTTGACTGGAGTGCCAAATTGCACTTGTACAACATATCCACATCGCTGGGAGGTTTGCTTGCAGTATACCACTGCTCAGATATTTCAAACTTTTTTACACCCCTAAGCAAAGCACAAAAAAGAACTTTGTTGTGAGTATATCAGGGCCTTAGGTAGGCAGCTCACTAGTGTTTGAAGTAGAGCCTGTGAGTCAAAAAATTAAGAGGAAGAAATAAACGTACAGACTACAACCAAGCCACGGTCACCCCTACCTGTTCCTGCTCTGTGTCAAAGTCTTCATCCTCAGCACCAATGATGTGTGCTACCGGACGAGAGGAGGGGCTCCCCACACTCGACTGAGAATCCTAAATGAGAAACATTCAGATTATGCACAGCACAGAAACTACAAATGAAGGCATGAGGTCAAAGAGGTCACTCACAAGGTCAGGTGTGTCTTCAGCGTCTGGTGAAGGACAGGAGTTGAGGCTGTCTCTGGGTGTGGTCTTTGGGCTGTGGCAGGGGGTCTCTCTTTGGCATGGGCTCTCTGGGACAGGACTGGGAGTGACCTGCATGGATCAGTTGACACCAAATGTCAATTACACAGAGGAATCACAAATCAGCATCCAAGCAAATGTGTGAAATGTGGAAGGTGAGGTTGATGGGGAGCAGCTGCTCAGGAGGTGTACTGACAGGGGTTGTGGTATTGTTGGTCCATGGTGGCACCATTCCAGCATCGCCCTGCCAGGAAGGGGGCCGATCCAAATCTCCCCCTCCATCCTCCTGCTCTCCTTCTCGTGGCCTTGGAGATAAGGAGCCATCCTACAACAAACATAAACAAACATTTATTAGCACTGTCATGACATCATGATATATTGCCAGAACGTGAAGTGTAATTTCTATACCACCTGTGGTGCTTGAACAAAATCGTAAAAGCCCACAGAGGTCAGGCATTATTATTTTCCTGCCTAGTTTTGATGATGACGTAACAAGCAGAAACTTCATGCAACTTTCCTAAAAACAGAAAAAAAGGAGAAAACTACTGTATGTTTATGAACATTGGCATTTGGTGTCACCAATCTCTAAAAAGGTGTCTTTTTTATGTTAACTAGATTTTTTTGTCTTAACAAGCCATGACAGCGATGCAATGAGCGACAGGGGATTCTATGTTTGAAATGGTTTGACTTGGTCAGCCATGCTGGTGCAGCAATGTGGCTGACAGCTCAGTTACTATTTGTTCTTTGTATATTAATATGGTTTCTTCTTTTGCAATTTGATTATGTACTTGCAGAGAGAGAGCCCACCCACATGCTCCTCTGATTGGCTGTGATTTGTAATTAATTTAGTTGCGTATTGTAGATATTTTGCTTCAAGTGTGGACAAATTGCTTGTCTTTGGAATCTTATTATTACATAGTGTCTTGTTAGGACACGGTGTAGTACTGGACTACAGTGTTATTTTAGTATTATTGATATACTACTGTGGTTTTTGTTAATATTTTAAATTAGATTTTATTTTATATTTTCAGTTTTATTTAACAAAGTTTTAGTAATTTTGTTGTGTTTTTGTATTTTTTCATATTTCCATATAGCTTTTTATAACATTTTAGTTTATTTTAGAACTTTAGTTTTAGTTATTATAGTACTTCAACTTAAGAAATGCTGCCTTGGAAACTAGCTGACTAATTTAATTTAATATAAAAGATAATGATTTAACATGAACAAACTCAATAAGTTTTCCTTTAGTTTCAATTTTTACATCACATTTCGGAACTGAGAATTCCTCTGAATCACAGCCTGTTTGTTGGTTTGTGTGTGCGTGTATGAGTATGTACCTGTCCAGTCCCAGTGGGCTTGCTGAGCTGCTCCTGGTGCTGTGGAATGTGCTTCTTGTCGTCCTGGATTTCCTTCAGTAGTTTAGTTGTAGGGTTCCTGCTGTGCTCCTCCGTCATGGCCTGTAATTTATCAAACATCACAGCAGCTCTGATCATTCCCACATCTCTTGTCATAGAGGATGTGAGATTGAACACTCAGAGAGTGCTGTCACAACATCACGTGGTTGATACAAGTACACTTAAGTGTATGAGTGCAATGACAGACTTAATCACACACGAGTCAGTCTACAATAATAGATTCAGTTCTGCAAATTAAGTCAATACTTTCCAATGGCTCTAATCTGAATGTGTGCGAAATACAGCATGCATTTACACATACTAATAGGTCACAGTATGCATGCGGTATTTATAAGTAACTCTGCATAGCAGCAGCATTTCAAGTACTTCAAAACTTTATAGAAAATATGGCAAGAATGCATGGCAACTTAATCAGCAACACAGTCTTCTAATACAATAAATTTCTTCAAAAAGCTAAATAATTAAATAAATTCTTTAAAAATCCTACAATGTGATTTTCTGGATTTTTTTTCTCATTTTGTCTCTCATAGTTGAGGTATACCTATGATGAAAATTACAGGCCTCTCTCATCTTTTTAAGTGGGAGAACTTGCACAATTGGTGGCTGACTAAATACTTTTTTGCCCCACTGTATGTCCATGTTCATGAATGAGAGAGAGTTTACTGTCACGCCGTGATGTGAACGCTCATTCATTAACTTGGGCAGCGACAAAACGCGCTGCTCACACTCCACTGGCATTTCGTTGTGAAACTAGCGTTAATCCAAAGACTTTAGGGACTTTGAAAACTACACTTTTGAACACTGCAACATTCAAATCTGTGTTCGGACTGCTGCTGATCCGAAGCAAGCAGCCGCCATGTATAAGTTCATGTACAGTATGAAACAGCTTCACAGTCTTTTCAACCACATATTATCATTATTAATAGAATAAATTACCTTTTGAGACTTGTATGTATTGTATCGATTATCTCGTTACGACTATAAAAAAATTATTTGTATTTGTCATTGAATCATTCACTCAAGAGATTAATTTATAAACACTGATTCATTCATTAACGAAACAAGACTTTATAAATGAGACATGCTTCATTCAAAATTATTTTTTAATTATTTAATCCAAATGAATGTATTTTTATTAAACTGAAGCAATGAACATTTTGTCAGAACCTCTAGTAAATCAATAGTTTTTTTTCTCATGATTTTCTTCAGAATTGCGCAAGAATCGCAATCTATATTTTAAACAAAAAAACTTTTATTCTCAATTTATCCAGAAACGTGCAGCTCTAATGAAAGTTTAAAGAGAATTCAAAGAGAACAGAAATGGTTTGAAACAGAAAATGTTTGCAACATTATAAATGTCTTTTCTGTCACTTTTGCTCAATTTGAAGCGTCTGTGCTGAATAAAAAAAAAAGCCAACCTAGAACAGCAGTGTATAATTTAAACCATTATGAAAGGAAATACTCAATGTAGTAACCCAGAAATCACTTTTGTATAGAGCCATAGCCCTCCTACGTGTCCAAAACGCTGCCTGTATGAAAGCATGTGACTGCTGTTGCCGTTTTGCTGCTGTGATGCTTCAAACACAACCAGAAAAACACATAATGAGTTACTGTAGTACAAGGCATACAGTGCTATGAAAGAAAGAAGGCAGATGATATGGGGCTGAGGGAGATCAAGGCTGTTTATCAATGATCTGAGCTCTTACCCATACAGGCAGAGGGGTCGGTTTGCGCTCCGAGGGGCTGGGGGAGGAAGATGAGCGCTCTGGACCGATGGACCCCGGGGAGTGAGGGGAGGTGAGCGAGAAGAGAGGCCCCTCCTCCCCCTCGCCGTCTGAGAGGGGGATCTGAGGCAAACCCGGCGGTCTCCCCAGCACTGTTAGGGCCACGTAGGAGCCCGCTGTACACAAACACACCAACAACTGTACAGTACTGTTCATTTTAAAGTGAACAACTTCAGTAAAATGATTAAAGTGAAAGACTCATGCTACTTACATTTTATTAGCTTTACAACTTCTACATGATTTGAGTGTGTAACTAATGTCCCATTGACCTGCATGAAAAAACACACATTAAACACGCTGATTAATTTAAATTCATAGATGTTACTTAACAAATCACAATGCTACAGTAGTCTTGAGTTTGTGCTGTATTTACTTAATAGCCCAAATTTATTTTTATATAAAACTTTGATTTAAAAAGCTGGTTCTCAATATTAAGAACAATATTGCCAGTTACTGTCTATTTCTGTATTAGCAAAGAAATAATGGTGCTAAAAATACTTATTTCACTGTTTTCAGTGTTATTTTAGTTCCACTGAGATACTATATAGTTTTTTATTTATATTTTGAATAAGCCTTTATTTTTTGCATTTTCCAATTTTATAAAAAAAATTTGTGGCTTTGTGGTTTTAGTAATTTTGTTTATTATTAGTTATTGCTTTTTTTAATATGTCTATATAGGTTTTATTTATTTTTATTTTCAGTTAAATTAGTACAAGTTAAACAACGAAAATGATTCAAGTATTACTTCAAGTAACAACATTTTTTTTATGGTTTTAGTTAACTATAATATGATATGAGCGTACACTATCATTCAAAACTTTGGTTAACTTCTGACACTGAAGACTGGAGTAATGATGCTGAAAATTCAGCTTTGCCACCACAAGCACACATTACATTTTAAAATATATTAAACCGGAAAATAATTATTTTAATTGGAAAAATTATTTCACAATATTACTGATTTCTCTCTATTTTTAAGCAAATAAATGCAGCTTGGTGAGCATAAGAGACTTCATTCAAAAACATAAATAAGCGTACCATCCCAAAACTTTTGAATGATAGTGTACGTCACACCATAATTATGATTTCCGAACTCATAATTAGGACCAGAGAAATATGTAGAGCTATAATTCTCCATTCAGCCAGCAGGTGGCAGAGCACAGCACCCAAGACATCCTGCCACATCAGGTGAGCCTGTCTGGAGAGTGTGTATTGTAGCCTCAGGGCTTAAAGACACAAGCCCCAGTAACAGTTTCTAGGGTTGGTCAGACAGATTGTGCTCATTTTGAACTGAATCTCGACAATTTATATTAAAATCGACTTCTCTGATTAATAAATCTGAACTTCATCACGGTGGAGCTCCTGATGATCCTCACCTTTATGATCCGGTCACCTGTCTGAACACCAGCTCGCATGGCAGCTCCATCTACATGCAAAAGAAGAGAAAGAGAGATCATGCACTCTGATGGAATGAAAAAAGATACCACGGTACCATCTGATACCGTCATTGTGCCATGGTAGTACTCTCACAGTACAGTGTAAAGATGGTCACATGTAGCTTGAATACACATTTTCACTGCCTCACTGTAGTTACGGGAAAAGCAACTATGTATTTAGCACTGTTAGTGTCGTAATTATACTGTACTGTGGTGTTACACAACCAGATAATTATCCATGCCTTGGTGGTTAAAGGAGACAAGTATGTGTTTAAGTCACTCGTGAAACTGTTCTGCATGTGCATGTTATGGAGGGCAAAACAAGGATGGTGAACAACAGGGATAGTGTCTTTCTTACCCTCTTTTACAAGCTGTACAAACACAGGGTTATCGCCGCTCACTGTCAGCCCAAAGCCACTCTCATCTTTCTGGATGATAACACAACGCTGCACAAGCCCTGAGAGACAGACAAGAGAGGGAGAGAGGGGGATAAAGCAATGGAAAGTTATGGAGGGTGCAAAAGAGAGGATGGGGACTTGGTAAGTAGCATTCAAGGAGCTGGATAAAGAAGAGTGTGTTCACATATAGTATAGTGGTTTGTGTGTGTGTGTGTAAAACCAGATCAAACGGCTGAGAGACAGTAGATAAACACACCAAAAAAGATTTCTTAAAAGGCCTGGAGCAGTCATAAAAGAGCTTTAGAAACTACATAAACAGCAAAAAAAGTGTATTTTCTGGTATGCTTGTGACTTTACAGAAAGTCTATGTGAGAAAATTTGAGAAAGCTACTCAACCATACACTACCGTTCAAAAGAGGTCAATAAGATACAAAAAAATTAATTTAAAATACATCTAAAAAATTAATGATTGATAATATAAGATGTTTCTTGAGCACCAAATCATCATATTAAAATGATTTTTGAAGGATCATTTGACAGCGATGACAGGAATAAATAATATTTTAAAAGATAATAAAATATAAAACATTCATTTTAAATATTAATACCCACAATATTACTGTTTTGCTGTATTTTTGATCAAATAAATGTAGCCTTGGAGAGCACAAGACACTTCACTTAAAAATATTTGTCAAAAATCGTACCGACCCCAGATTTTAGAATATGTTAAACTAAACCTCATTCCACAATATAAACATGCTCAAGGAGAAATTCAAAAGAATGTAGTATATAGCAAAGTCTACAAGAAATGGTGTTCTCAACCAATTTTACTTTTGTAATCAGACATATTTCTAAATTTAATAGATTTTCAACAACAACATTTTTTATTAATAATATTAATAAGGAATGTATTATTATTATTATTATTATTAGTAGTAGTAGTAGTAGTAGTAGTAGTAGTAGTAATACTAGAATTAACAAAAAATTATTAATAATAATAAAAAAAAAATAAAAAGGGTCTTGATGATGCCAAAAAGGAAAGAAGTTTCAGAATAAGATCAAGTTATTACATTACGATGAAAGATTACAAAAATACCTTTTTTCCTTAGGAATAACGTAAACTGTTAAATCACAATTTACAATAAGATCTCGAAGGTGTATTGATAAAGTAAATGAGGTAAATTTTGATTTCAAGATGATTGTAAAGTGGGATATTCTTATATAATACTATGAAGAGTATATACTTGTAATAGACCTTTTGCACAGATGATAAATTAAGACATACCCTGCAATCAATCAGGCATATTTGTGCAGGCCTGGCATCATCACATAAGAATAAATCTCTCAACTATGAGCATTGAAGTATTAAAAATGCATGTTTAAAATAATAAAAATCATGGTCCTCACAAATAGATGAATCATATTACAGCTGGAAAGAGCTGTCGAGATACAAAACACTTGTGTACCAACTAAACAAATTAAGATTCAGTACAGTTTTTCTTTTTTAAATCAGAATCTTTTTGCGTTTAAGCATACTGTCATCCAGGGTATGACAATGCAAATGTACACCATAAAAACGTTGTACAACTCTGCAGACTGGTGTCTTTTAATGTTTTTACATGGACGCTGCTTGTGTGAAGAACAAGAATATGCCAGACAAGTATCTCACCAGACTGGATCAGTCTGCAATGTGTTTCCATGAAACGCTGTGGTGTATGTCAGAAGCCACTGATGTGTGATGACTACAAAAGCGCATCTTCCTCTATTTGTGCTACTAACACAAAAACAGGCCCCCTCACACATCACACACACTCTGGCTGAGTGTAGCCATTATATTGAACTTGATTGACTGGTGCATTCCAAATTTGTGACAATTACACTCAATAAAACACGACCAGATGATCTGCCTTTGGTATTGTATTGCTTTATGGATGTGACATCTGGCCTGGATGAACTCAATGTATGCGTCTTTCAAACCTCCTGGAAACTGTTGGAATGACTGGAATGATTCTACCTCATTCTCATGCATTATTAGAAGATCTGATTCAAGAGAATCACTCATTTGAAAGATTGTTTAAGACTAGTTGTTTTACTGCTTGTATTCAGTGTAAATGCATGCGTTTCAGTTTGAGGCTATCAACCTGAAAGCAATAAGTATTATCTCCATAAGTAATTCAAATGTAGACAACATTTTTTGTAAGTTGTAGCATAGAAAAGGGGATTTCAAATTTTCTTCTTAAGCCAAGGACACCCAAATATGTTGATTCCCCTGTGAAGGACCTGACCAGATTAAAGCAGAAAAATATTGTATACTGTGTGAGGAAAAATAGCAGTAGCCTATTTTAAATTAAATAATTTGCTATTCATTGTGCTGAAGCCAAAAGCAATGTTTAAAACAGTATCTGGAAAATATTATCATCAATAATAAGAAGAAAACAATAATTATTGGTCTCTGATATTTTAGAGTTGCATGTATGTAGCTTGCATAAATGAGCATTGTAAACTTTATTTAAAAGTAAAATATACACTACAGTTCAAGATTTTTTTTTTAAGAAATCAATATTTTATTCAACATGGATGCATTAAAAACTTTTGAACTTAGATGCATTTGCTTTTGAACTTTCTACTCATCAAAGATTCCTGGAAAAAACAAGGTCACAACTGTTTCAACATTGTTAATAATAAATGTTTTTTTTTTAATCAGCATGTTAGAATGATTTTGAATGGAAGTGTACACATTTTATAAGTTTAAACATTCTGCATTAATAATATTATATACATTTTAAATGTAGATTGTTATCAATATTTATGAATTTATAATTTTGTGTGCATGTAATCAGAGTTGCTTCTAAATTTTAACCCAAATTTACAAAAAATTAAATGACAACTTAAGAAGCTTAAATAAATAAATCCAGATTTTTGCATGAAAATGCTCACACAGCACAAAAATAAGTGTCTATACCGGTTCATGGATGAGAACCAATGTTATAAAACTAGTACGTTGTGTTGGTTGTCAAACTACTTTATGAAAACAAAGTGTTTATTTAAAATAAATTCTTAGTTAACAACTTGGGCTGAGTGCACTTGGTCAACTAACCACAAAAGAACTGGCTAAATGTTTCGAGCATCTGTTCATTCATTCTGTTCACTGACATCAAACAGATGGCTGTAAAGTAAGATTACAAGCAAACTAAAGGCATGAACTCACGATAGAATAGATGAAAAGAGTCAAACTGAGTGAGCTAGAAAGAGACTGCAGAAAGGTTAAGGTTTGTGTGTGAGGACAAGGCCATAATGCAAACGGTTCAAGATCGCTGACAATTAAACATGTCTTTGAGCAAGTCCAATTCCATCAAGGTACAGCCCGACACCAAGACATGCTAAGAAATAAATGCAGGTCAAGTTTGATGAGCGGTGGGCATGAAAGAAAAAGAATGAGGCTCACACACACACAAACCACAGCAAATCCCCAGAGCAGCGGCAGTGACCTAGTGACTCTTACCGCAGGACTCTGGCCTTCCGTCGGCTACTACACTTTGAACAGGCAGTTCTGACAGCAGAAAACATGTGGCACACAAACACACACACACACACACACACACACACACACACACACACACAAACAGCAGGAGAAAGAATACGATTATGAAAAATCACACTAAAAAAAGAAAGTATCTGATAGGTTTTATATGGAAGTAATACGCAAAATTCTGCCAAATTATCTATTAATCTAATTTAACTCAAAATAACGGGAAAAAGGGGTAAAAAAAAACAAAAAACTTGATTTTTTAAAAATACTAAACATAATGCTAAAACATAATTTCTTAATCTCAGTATCTCTTGGGCTCACAAAATCAGTCACATTTTTACCAAATTTGAGACACTTTATCCAAGATCAACAGACACTGCTTCCTTTCCCTCCCGACTCAATTTATAAAATGATGACTCAGACTCATCTGAGACACACCCTGTATATCCTCCTTGATGACTCAGCTAGATCACTCACTAAAATAAACCTCCATCCTCAAATGAGATTTCCCTCTCTGATGGGCGCACAGCTGTGCGTCCCTGCGGCAGGAAGAGAGAGAGAGAGAGGGATTACAGCCCTGTGACAACATCCGGAGCTTGTGATGAGATGGGCCTCCCACATAATGGTATAACCAGGCCGCTAAAACGACATCAAGCCCAAAGCACTGGGAATTAAAGAGTTAAACTTCCATACTGCATGGCAACATGGACTCTGGTGTGCTTGATTTGATCACTTCAGTCATGTCTGGTTAATCCCAAGAAAGATTATAAATGAGTCATGACTTCAAATCCAGGTTTGAAACACAGATGTGAGATAAGTTCACTTCAGTATACTAGGGGCAAACATTTTGAACACTCACACTGTGACAAAGTGCCATTTTGTTTTTGTCATCTGTTCATGTGTCTGGAATCAGCATTTGATATTGTTGTTCGCCGAGTAAAACAGCAAAAAGCACAAAATAAAAAAATGTTGGTAAAAAAAATACACCAAATAAACAAAATAGAAAAAATATATAAATATGAAATATTTATAAATAAATAAAAGATCCTCTTCTTTTTCTTCTCTGTATTTCTCCTCTGCTCTAGTTTGTCTCCTAATCTAGCTTTCTAATAAATGTGGCATTGCATCCTGCAAATACTGTTGGCTATGTGATTAATTGCTTATGCTCCTCTATTATAAGTCACTTTAAATAAAAAGTGTTTGATAAATGCATAAATACAAATATAAATATAACAGTAACATTGAAAATCCATATGGGTAAACGGAGCACAAAAAAAAGTGATGTGACAACCAATTGTTGACAAAATGAAAACGTGTTAAAAATGCTTTACTCAAAACTTAATAAAGTGCCACGATTTCCCTAAATGTTGCAGCTCTCAAATCTTATTTGCACTTACAACACATTTCAATAACTGTATAAAAACTAATTTTGGCCGTTTACTCTAAACTTGCGACCGGTGAAAGGATAGATTTTTAGTGAAGTTAAAGTTCAGTCTGTTCCTCACACAAAGCCATTAAAAAGTCTTGTGCGAGTCATGTGGACTGTTTTTAGTAGAGCTGATACAATTAGTCGACAATAAAAATTTTTTGACAAATGTTGAATAGTCGTTTGATCTCATATGACCGAACGTAAGAGCCTGCAATAATGCGGTTTGACCAGTGTGGAGCTGTAGACAAAGACAGTAATTCAGGGTTTGTACACATTTTTACCAATAAATTTCCATGACTTTTGAGACAATATTCATGTTAACCTAAATGTTCCATTATTTTACTATAAGAATAAAAATCTGTTCAAATTATCATAGCATATGTTAACTAAAATTTATGACTATTAATGCTACTTGTTTGCTTTCTTGTTTTAGTAATAAGTACAAGCTGCAACTGCGCCAGCCGTTACTCCACATTTCACATTACTGAATATTATCATTTATTTAACGGTGTGGCCAGGATGGCCATTTTGGCGTCATTTTGTGTGTATTTTTGCTGCTTAAACGCAACAAGCTGCGCTTTAGAGCCCTGCATTTCAGCCCGAGCCCGACGGGACCAGACTTATTTACGGCTTCGGGACAATTTTCACGTCATAGCTCAGACGCGCGCCTGGCATTGGGCTTGCTTCCTCATTTTTATATTTTAGATATCCATCAATTATTATGGTGATGAAAAAGATGTGCCACGCTGGTGGAAACAACACGAGACTGTGCTACCACGACTGTCAAGAGTGGCTCGGACGGTGTTGTCCAGCAGCAGCGAGTGCTGGAAGAGTTCCACATTAAAACGCATGCAAAGCTTGCCGCAAAACCCCAGCAAGTAATTACCATGATTAATGTGTCGGGGCCAGGGGAAATAGAATATTCGCAGAGTTTCGGCTCATTTTTGTGAAGCGGTCCTGCTCAAGACCGAGACGGCAGAAAGCGCATCCTGTTTGTTTTCTACAAAAAAGCACAACATATGCTGATATTGTGAGTGGACACAAATAAAAGTAGACCCTTAACAGTCCAGAATGATGTATTACTCTTACCTTTATGAGCAAAAAAGACGGTTGTTTCCACTGTTATAAGAAAAAAATGCGAGTGATTGCGCTGGCGACTCCATGTCCTGCAAAGCGCGCTTTAGCTTCTCTGCACAAACGATTGGATACACGCCTAATAGCACACATTTATCTAGGTTAACCATTTAAAATAACATTGTGATATGCTTTTTTAAGTATTTTATATAGGCCTATAGATTTTATTTTAGCCAAGTGGTAAATTGATCAAACATAGGCTATGATTAACTCACTGTCTGCCACTGGCCGCTTAGTCGTTACTTTAAAAAAAAAAACTACTATAATTTAACAAACACAAATATTCCAAACATATTTTTAAATTAACGTAATAAAGGAAAATAAATATAACCATTTTGCCATTAAAACAAAACTATTTTAACGGCTACAACAGCAACTGTGTAATGGTGAAGGGAGAAAGAGAAAAAAGACACGGGGAGCCCGTGACAGACTGGAGCAGTCGGACTCGGCCGGTAATTCTGATAATCTGTCGGACAAGGGCCGGACTAGGGCATATGTTTGAGGCCTGTGCAGGGTTCTACTGAGCTTGTTTGGTAGCGAACTCAATTTGGTACTCGCAAGGTGGCTTTATATATGCATGCACGCTTTGGATGTGACTGCGCACCACCTCTGGAGTGCGCGCGAGTACCGAATGGCTAAAAAAGACGTGCAAATAAATAATACATTTTTGTGACGATGCAACAATGACCCGATTAGGCAAGTGACAAATCTGTCAACTGTCCCGAAACGAGAGCGAAAGTCTTGTATCGCAGCGTGCAGCGGCTCTTGTTGCGCAGACAAGATGACCCGATGTGAAGAGAAAGTCAAAGAGAAAAGACGCGGTACAGCTGAATCACTCACGCTATTTTCAAATGACTAATTTGATCAGTCTGTGTGGATTTATTTACTCATCAAACCTACATGCTATAGGCTATTGAATAAACGTGTGAATATCCATCATTTTAAAGTCAAAAGCTGCGGGAATGAGTAAAACTATGCGATATAGGCCTAGCCTATGCGCAATCCCGCATCGAAATTCAGGAACTGATTAAACACAATTCTATTATACAGAGTTTTGTGAAACAGATTTCCCTGACTTTTCCAAAACATTCTGGGTTTATTTATTTTTCCAAAACTTTTCCAGGCCTGGAAATTGCTGTTTTAAAATTCCATGACTTTTCCAGGTTTTTCATGACCGTAGGAACCCTGGTAATTGAGCCCTCCCGGATGCAATTCAAGAGAAGACGACACACGGCGCTTATGAGAGGAGCGTAAGCGCAGCCAAACCAGACGCTGCTGACAGTGGCATATGAATGCGTAAATATGTGCTGCACGCTTTCCTCTCAATAATGAAATAAACACGTAACAAATATGACAGTGGTGAGAAAACAGCAGTTAAGAAAGTATCTGATCATAGCAATGTGGATAAGTTTGCACCAGCTCTGCAATCGGCACTCCAGTCACGTCACGTTGATTTATTTAGCACTTAGATCGGTGATAAAATGATAATGATAAAATAATGCTAAAATCTTTTTATTAGTGAATGCAGAAATAAATAATTGAAATAAATACATTTAAAAAATCATATTATTACACTAAAGTGATAGTTTGGTTTGAATATATTAAAGCCTAATCTAGCTACCGTAGGAACCCTGGTAATTGAGCCCTCCCGGATGCAATTCAAGAGAAGACGACACACGGCGCTTATGAGAGGAGCGTAAGCGCAGCCAAACCAGACGCTGCTGACAGTGGCATATGAATGCGTAAATATGTGCTGCACGCTTTCCTCTCAATAATGAAATAAACACGTAACAAATATGACAGTGGTGAGAAAACAGCAGTTAAGAAAGTATCTGATCATAGCAATGTGGATAAGTTTGCACCAGCTCTGCAATCGGCACTCCAGTCACGTCACGTTGATTTATTTAGCACTTAGATCGGTGATAAAATGATAATGATAAAATAATGCTAAAATCTTTTCATTAGTGAATGCAGAAATAAATAATTGAAATAAATACATTTAAAAAATCATATTATTACACTAAAGTGATAGTTTGGTTTGAATATATTAAAGCCTAATCTAGCTATACACTATAAGGTGTTTTAAGAGAGCTAATGTTTTGAATAAAATAATTTATCTAAAAATAAAATGTCTCATCACTTACCTTTATTTTGTTCCTTATCCATGTGACTTACAAAAGATGTTAGGCAGAATGATGCATCAGTCAGTTACTTTTTCATACAGTTAATTAAATAGTGAATGAGAAAGTCTCTTTGTCTGTCATCGCATTTTTTGTGCCAAATATATTTATTTGTATTGTAAAAAATAATTGTAAAATAATTGTAATTTTACAGTAGTAATATAATTGTTTGACATTTTCAAACGCTGAAGTGATCACCTTGTTTTTTTTTATTAGTTAGAATGTAACTCAATATTTTAACTAATTGTAAAAGCTGGATAATAGAACAAAGCCTACTGATTAATCTGTGATAAGTCTATTAATTGTTGTAATAATTGTTAGAGTAATCGATTATCCAAATAATCGTTTGTTGCAGCCCTAGTTTTTAGTGGTATTTTGGTTCTCTTTTTTAGGCTTGACAGTCTAGTCTTATTAATTTTTATTTTATGGAAAAGGTATTTGTTAAAAATATTTTTAGGTATTTTCTCTGCTGCATAGAATAGATTTAGAATATTTTCTGTAAGGCTGCATTTAAACAACATGTATTGTGACGAGCGCTATACAAATAAACTTGAACTGAATATGTCATGTTGAGCCAAACTGACACATTTTTTAATATATTTACAATTTAAAGCAATAAAATATTTAATGTTAACGCAATTTTTTTTTTTACTTTTTAAAGCTTTATGTGTTTTTTTTCCCCATTGTCTTATTCTCATTTTCATATGCTACAATTCAAAAGTTTGGGGTCAGTAAGATTTATCTGCATTGAAGGCTGTATTTATTAAATCAAAAATATAAAAATGGTCATTTTCAGTATCACGTGATACTTCAGATATCATTCTAATATGCTAATTTGGTGCTCAAAAACATTTCTTCTTATTATTACTTGTAACAATGTAAAAGTCTTTATTATCACGTATTTAATACATCCTTTCTGAATAAAATATTTCTTCAATAAAAAAAATAATAATAAAAAAAATGTTGCTGATATGTTTAATGGCAGGTTCTATGGGTGAACAATCCCTTTAAGAGTTGCACTGAGTCTGATACATGATCAGCAGTGACCAACAGTCAGAGTCAGCATTACGCTTTTAAACAAGGTGCTACTCTAGCATTTAAATGATGATTGAGGCTCCTGTAGTCCCTCTGATGTCACAGCTGACATGATCCTGCTGTAATTAACTTCATACAAACTGAAGCAGTCCAGCAGCATACACTGGCTCTGCATTCAATCTCACCACCACAATAAATCTAGACATACAATTCACTGGTCTTTAGAGCAATGTGCACTGTATCTGCACACTATCCATGCTGTCACAACCCAGATATATGCATCTGACTATAAATAACCTGATTAAACTGGTCAGTTACTTAGTTTTCAAACAATATAACACTGAAACATCTCGTTTTGCACCACAAAATATTCTTGGGAGTGAGGAAAGAGACAGTTGTGCATAATTTAGATGCCTTTCAAGAAGAGGTTCTTACCTGTGGGGTCAAACTCATGCGAGGAGGGGACTGACGCCTTGTCGCTTTTGGGCTTTTTGTCTGGGGGATGGTCCTTGCTGAGAATACTTCCTGTCCTGTGCACAAATACACACAAATGGGAAAAATGGTCACAGTCTCTGCCACATCATGCTATTCTTATCCAGCAGCATACAAAAACTAGACAGGAAATGTGGATCCACTTACAAAAGGTCACACTCGTGCCCCCTGTCCAAAAACAGGCTCCGAGAGAGCAGACAAAACATTTCAGACCAACACAATGCAAACTACTGTTGACTGTGAATTTGATGGTTACAAAGAACTATCATGACTAATGACGGGTCAGGATGATCGACTAGTCACCCATTAACCACATTTTAAATTGGAGTGAGGAAAGAGACAGTTGTGCATAATTTAGATGCCTTTCAAGAAGAGGTTCTTACCTGTGGGGTCAAACTCATGCGAGGAGGGGACTGACGCCTTGTCGCTTTTGGGCTTTTTGTCTGGGGGATGGTCCTTGCTGAGAATACTTCCTGTCCTGTGCACAAATACACACAAATGGGAAAAATGGTCACAGTCTCTGCCACATCATGCTATTCTTATCCAGCAGCATACAAAAACTAGACAGGAAATGTGGATCCACTTACAAAAGGTCACACTCGTGCCCCCTGTCCAAAAACAGGCCCCGAGAGAGCAGACAAAACATTTCAGACCAACACAATGCAAACTACTGTTGACTGTGAATTTGATGGTTACAAAGAACTATCATGACTAATGACGGGTCAGGATGATCGACTAGTCACCCATTAACCACATTTTAAATTTAGCTATAATATGGTACTTTAAAAGAGGATGAATTTAAAGATGACACTTCCCAGACCAGACTTTAGCATGCTGAAGATAACTGTTTACAAGTATGTAAAACTTGAGTTAATGTTGTGGATCTGAGCGTTTTATTATCACATGTTCATATAAGTGGCAGCATCAGTGTTGTCTACACTCTTAAAAATAAAGGTGCTTCACAATGCCATAGAAGAACCTTTTTGTCTAAATGGTTCCATAAAGAACCTTTAACATCTGAAGAACCTTTCTGTTTCACAAAAGGTTCTTTGTGGTGAAAGAAGGTTCTTCAGATTACAAAAAGGTAAGAAAGAGATGGTTCTTTAAAGAACCTTTGACTGAATGGTTATTTGTGGACCCAAAAATGGTTCTTCTATGGCATCGCTTGAAGAACCTTTTGAAGCACCTTTATTTTTAAGTGTGTACGCTCAATCTGCTCATATCGCTGTCTGCTGAAACTGCCATTAGCTGCCTGTCTGGCTGCCGTGCTTCTCTCTGGGCCTATGAGGGCGTTTCACTAGGAAAGAGCAACAGGAAGGCACTGCACTCACCTGCTCGCTTTTTTGGGAAACCTGAAAGACAAAGGATTTTTTTTTTAGAAAAGATGTTTGAAAAAATATGCTAATAAAGACTAACAATAGTAATTTGATTTTCATAGCACACTACCATTCAAAAGGTCGACAGGATATTTTTTTTTAACAGTGATAAGGTTTAAAAAGAAGTCTCAAAGAGCACCAAGTCTGCATTTATTTAATAAAAAATACAGTAAAAACGGTAATATTGGGAAATATTATTTAAAATTATGATTTTCTATGTGAATATATTTTAACATGTAATTTATGATTCATGATAATCTGCTAAAGAAACATTTCTTATGTTGAAAATTTCGGTAACACTTTACAATAAGGTTCTATTAGTTCATGTTAGTTCATGTATCAACTAACATGAACAAATAATGAACAATACGTTTGTTACAGTATTTATTCATCTTTGTCAATGTTAGTTAATGAAAATACAGCCGTTCATTGTTAGTTCACAGTGCATTAACTAATGTTAACGAGCACAACTTTTGATTTTAATAATGCATTAGTAGCCTAAATGTTGTTAACATTAACTAAGTTAGTTAACTTAACATTAACTAAGATGAATAAATAATGTAGAAGTATTGTTCATTCTTAGTTCATGTTAACTAAAGTAGTTAACTAATGTTAACTAATGAGCCTTATTGTAAAGTGTTACCAAATTTTCTTTTAAGATACTTTGATCAAAAGAAAGTTCAAAAGAACAGCATTTATTTTAAAAACGTTTTGATCAAATGAACGCATCTTTGCTCAATAAAAGAAAAAATATAATTGACCCCAATCTTTTGAATGGTAGTGTACATGTGTGATATAAACATTATTTTAAAATAACATTAAACATGAAATTACTACTTACTACTATCAACTAGCCCATGTCAAAAAAGCCCACCACCCAAATCTCTCATATTTATACATAAATTAATATAAAAGTTATTTTTAAATTATGAATTAGAAGTAGTTATATTATAGTAAGTAATTATATATTTATAAATGATCATAAAAAATACAAATTAAAAGTTGAGCAGAAAAATCAAAGATCATCTTACATTACGGTAGGGTACAGGGCTCGCAAAATCGCTAGCCCGACGTCCCGGGGCTATTGTGTTTTCCAGTCGGGCTACCAAAATGTAGTTAAGAGTTAACCACGCCTACCTAAAACAGCTCATTCTAACACACCCCCACATGTCTACCTCACTATGTGGGATTTGCATAATGCCGCCCAAATGTTCACGCAAAGAAAGGCGGCGTAACTTTTATTCTCGCTGTAGTATTGTTGCTGCTGCCATGTCGTGAAGGCGCTGTGGTTCATTGTGAAAGCGAAACTACTTTGTTTGGCCTTCCAAAAGAGGACGATATCCACTTCGTCATGCCTAGTGTCGAGCTGATCTGTGCTGGTCGCTGAGGAAATACTACAACTTCGCGCTGTGGATCGCCGGATCTGCTTTCACCGTGGACAAAGCAGAGTCCAGCCCGGGGTCGTCACATGTGGTTGCCGCAAGCCCAACGGCCGCTCCTTCATCGAATCCGCCGGCAGTGCCGTTCAGACATGGTTTTATGCTTACGCGGCGCAATGCAACGCAACGCAACGCATACAAAGACAGTATAAGTTATTATAATCCGTAAATGTCCCCACTGGATCCAACAAATAATTTATGGACAAAGCAGAGTCCAGCCCGGGGTCGTCACATGTGGTTGCCGCAAGCCCAACGGCCGCTCCTTCATCGAATCCGCCGGCAGTGCCGTTCAGACATGGTTTTATGCTTACGCGGCGCAATGCAACGCAACGCATACAAAGACAGTATAAATTATTATAATCCGTAAATGTCCCCACTGGATGCAACAAATAATTTATAATAAAATAATGTTCTTTTTAGCAACATCATATGACCCCTTTAAATACGTTAAATGGTATAAGAAATGTCTTAATTATAATTTCAAGAGGTCTTACAGCTGGAGATGGAAAGACAAGAGACGGCTGGATTAAACTTCAAAAGGCAATGATGTCATTGCCATTGATGTCATAAATATGAGCGCTGCATGTTTCAAGTCAAAATGCGGCACGGATGTCTTTATTTGAATGTATCTGAAGGGAACCGACTGTCCTCAGAAACGTGTCGTTGGCATTTTAATTTCATTTGACCTATAATTCCTGATAAAGGAGCGTTTATGAGCGTGGAGCTGCTTTGTATACAGCCGTTACAGGGGAAACCGCAATATTTCAGCACTCCTAAAGCGCCACCTCGTGGCAGAGAATTAATTAGCATTTCCAATAAGCCTTTCTTTGTGATTACGGTCAGATCAATGCAAATATCAACTCATGTTTTTACGCAGCAAACACAGAGTTGTATCGCCAGATCTGCTTTCACCGTGGACAAAGCAGAGTCCAGCCCGGGGTCGTCACATGTGGTTGCCGCAAGCCCAACGGCCGCTCCTTCATCGAATCCGCCGGCAGTGCCGTTCAGACATGGTTTTATGCTTACGCGGCGCAATGCAACGCAACGCATACAAAGACAGTATAAATTATTATAATCCGTAAATGTCCCCACTGGATGCAACAAATAATTTATAATGTTTATAATGGGTTTTAATGTGTTTGTCTCGTCGCTCCGGCCGGGACACGGCATCACAGTATGGTAAGGGGGCGTAACATTTCCGTCACACGCTTGAGGTATTCGGCCAATCACAACGCACTGGATAGCTGGCCAATCAGAGCACACCTCGCTTTTCAGACCGATGAGCTTTGTAAAAATCGACGCGTTTCAAAAAGGCCGGGCATAGAGGAGAAACAATAATGTACAGTATGTGGAAAATAATGTGTTTTTTTAACTTTAAACCACAAACACATTTCATTACACCCCACAAAATAATGTTCTTTTTAGCAACATCATATGACCCCTTTAAATACGTTAAATGGTATAAGAAATGTCTTAATTATAATTTCAAGAGGTCTTACAGCTGGAGATGGAAAGACAAGAGACGGCTGGATTAAACTTCAAAAGGCAATGATGTCATTGCCATTGATGTCATAAATATGAGCGCTGCATGTTTCAAGTCAAAATGCGGCACGGATGTCTTTATTTGAATGTATCTGAAGGGAACCGACTGTCCTCAGAAACGTGTCGTTGGCATTTTAATTTCATTTGTAATTTTATGGCTCAATACTGTATGTTACCATAGACATTGTCCAACCCCACTCATACTGTTAATTTTACTTGTGCAGCTCTTAAAATGGGCCATAAATTGCCTTAAATTTATTTTTTTAAAATTCTGCAGATACTGTAAATAGTTAAATAAAATTCCTTCCTTCATATTTGTTGATATTTGTGTATTGAAAATATTTTTGATTGACATTTAAACTCCTATCTGATTTTCTACATTTAAAAAAAAAAAAGGTATTTTTTTTATTTGGGCTAGTTAAATTCATTTTCGGGCTACCAAAATCTGAAGAGTACCTTCCCAAAGGGCTACCATGGATTTTGAAATTTTGCAAGCCCTGGGGTACATAACAATACAGCAACTTTTGCAGGTAATTCAACAGACATATTTTATATACTATATAACTATTTAGAAATGACTATTTATTGATTGTAATTTTGCACAGATAAACAAACAGTCTAGAGGAATCTCTACTGGCAGACATACTGTCCTCAGCAAGCACCACTAATGACTGTTTCCAAACATATCCAAACAAGCCCACGAGGGCCATGCATTATTATTTTTCTGTCTTGTTTTCTTAGGAACATTACATCATTATTTTTGCAGTTCTGTTGGTGCAGAAATGACTCGCTCTGCTTTATGTCACTATTATGTTGTAACTGCCTATATACACTGTGTGTGCACCGCTGATGGTGTTGCATAATACAGTTGCGTATTTGACTTTCCATCACCCTAAACCTTCCCCTGCCCCATGTGCAGCCCATAATCTGTTAAGTGTGCCTTCATATACTGTACCAGGATCAAATTCAGCTGTAAGTACTCTCTTGTGACTCAGCATTACCTTGGTTAAAATTTTGTCTGCTTTCAAAACACAAGACTAAAGGCTACATAAAGGACATAGATTGGAATTGCTAAAACATTTTGGTTTTGTGGTACATTTATGCTGGAAAAAGTAGCTACAACCAGCTCCCAGTAAACCAACCGGTTTACATGGTTTATAGTTGGACATTTATGGCCATTAGCTGCTCCAAGCTGGTCTACATGGTGGATCAGATGGACTACCAGATTGTGAATCTTGTTTTGACCTGATCGATCATGTTGCTCAGTCTAGTTCGAGCTAACAGGCCACCTTTGACCAGCAGGCCAACTACCATGACTGAAATAAGGGACAGGTCACAGTGGTCGACTGGTCGTCCACAAGTCAGTTGGTGAGGTTGACTATTTCAGGGGTTTTCAAACATTATTGCTTCTAAAGCCCGGGTCCTCAACAGAATGAAATAATTGTGATTAATCTAATGATTTCTAATCAGTATTTAGAAAGCAGAATGAAAGAGCAATATTATCAAATGTGATAAATATGAAAACATTAGGTATCAACTAAATGTTAAATGCCGTAATGTAACAAATTTTGATGTAGGACTGCACAATTATTATATATTAAAAAAAAAATGCCCAGCACACACACACACACACACACATATATTATGTAAACACTAACTTTTATATTGGAAGTGATTAATCACAATTAATCGATTTTACTGTGCAAATATTTATTAATAATTATCACCATATAATAATTATTATGCAGGGTTATTTATTTTTATTTTTTTAACCCAAATGCTGGGTTCAGCCTGTTAGTTCATTTTATTGGGTTATTTTTATATATATATACATATTAACCCCGGTAACTGTAACTCAGCTGCTGGGTCATTTTTACTGTCAATACAAATGATGAACACCATCACATACCAACCCAGCGCTGGGTCAGTGTAACCAAATGTTATCTGTGCCAAACCGGTTAAAACAGGAGACATTAATGGTCATTTTGTGTTCTGTCCTTAGAGAAAACTTCCTGAATTAAATTAAGGTTTTATATTGTATTCCTATCAAATTATTACTGTACAAATACTGTCACGCCCTAAAAAGTTTACTGAATGTTTTTGAGTATTTTATTATTTTTGCACCGACTACCGCAAAGTAAATGGCAGGACAAAGCCAGACTCCTTTCCTCTGCCCAGAATGGACCGAATTGGTTGTGCCCATTTGATCACAAAACTTGACCTTCTGAAAGGGTATTGGCAAGTGCCATTGACTGCCTGTGCATCTGAGATATCTGCCTTTGTGACCCCTGATAATTTGCTGCAATACTCTGTTATGGCCTTCGGGATGCGTAATGCTCCCGCGACGTTCCAAAGATTGATGCAACGAGTGCTATCAGGAATCCCTAACTGTGAAGCCTACTTGGATGATGTATTAGTTTACTCCCACACTTGGAAAGAACATCCAAGTAGCCTTGATCAGGTTTTTAAGCGGCTGGCCAACACTTCACTAACTCTTAACCTGAAAAAGTGTGAGTTTGCCAAAGCAGTGGTTACCTATTTAGGTAAAAAGGTAGGTCAGAAGACCGACTTGCCATTGAATAAAACAAATACTGTATATGAATTGTTCTTGTCCTATATATATATATATATATATATGAAAAACCATCAGTAGGTTGACTGACCCAGCACTATGTCAAAAAACAACCCAGCAAATGGGTTAAAGTATAAAACCCAACAAGCTGGGTCAAAACAATTCAGCATGTGTTCTGTCCAATATTTACCCAGTGCTGGGTTGCCAAATAACCCAGAAAAAGCTGTTTTTAGTGTATATAACTGTAAAATTACAATACTAAAATGTATGGCTTTATTTTATTTTTTTGTATAACAGAGTGTCCTGCTTCACTCTAAAACAAGCAGCACATACTTTAATTTAATTAAATCACAGCCTATTTGTGGTTTAAAAATGCCATATCGCAACTTCAGTTTTATTCCAATTAATTATGGAGCCCTAAAAATACAAGGTAAAATCTTTATTTTCTACCCCATACCCTCTTGGAGGTCCCATGACCCCGGGTTGAAAACCCTAAAACTACTTTAACTATATTTTGACATTTTAATTAGCATGCTGAAAATGTGCAGCACTTTCAGACAGTTTCAACAGTAAAATATTCTTGGAATAGCCTTTTTTGCCTTTCGTATCCTTTAAAACGTCACTACAGCCATACACATTCAGACAGAATGTTTGCATCATCGCATCTTGCACTGTAGTCTGAGGGTGTGTTCACACTTGTCATGTTTGGTTCGATTAAAACGAACCCTGGTACGATTGCTCTGTTAGTGTGGTTCGTTTGGGTAAGTGTGAACGCTGCCATCCGAACCCTGGTGTGCACCAAACAAGCGGGCCGAGACCGCTAAAAAGATGGGTCTAGGTCCGGTTCCAAAAGAACTCTGGTGAGGTTCGAATTAAATATGAACGTAACATGGACCAAATACTTCTAAATAGGGTTTGGTATTGATTGGGTTTTTTGCGATACCGGTGCCAAATCGATACTTTTAAAATGGTACCGGTGCCTAAAAGGTGCCTGAACAGATACTTAAAAAAAAAAGAGCCACAAAAAAACAAAACAATGGATGACATTAAAGAACATAAAAAATATTTAAAATGAATATACATAGCATTCACATGCTCTCATTTCCCGAGTTGTGCTTCCCTTACTCCAAGGCTAATAAATGTATTTCACGATCTGGGACATTATTTAATACAAAACCACACATAATGTTTCTACTGTATCTCTGTAAATCATTCTGATATTTACACTGTAAAAAAATAAACAAATGAAAATGGCAACATGATCGTTTTATAAAGTATGCGTTCATATGTTTTAAGGGCTAGATTTTTGCTGGAGGAAACAGCTGTGGTGTGATGATGGGTGAACGCAGCGAAAACTATACAGTAGACGGGAAACTGATTGCTCCCTTTTGTAAGCTGTATTTATGACAAAGAACTGCACATATACAGATATTATAACAATCTATCGATAAACACACACCTCGTGTCCTCTGTTTCTGTTTGAGTCTGCTCGCACTGTGCCACCATGGTCTGTGGATTGAAGAGCGTGCTGAAAGACAGGGAGCAGACAAAGTCTGTCGCCGTTTTCATATGAAATTGAAAGGGGACTGACTCTGAGGCGATCACGAATTTGTGTAGTTTATGGAGCTAATTGCTATAGCCCCGCTAAAAATGGCCTAGCGACGCGCATGCTTCTTACGTCCATTTCGGAGAACCTGGACAAATATTTTAATCGATAGCTCAGGCATTTAAGTGGCACCGAAATCTGTGTTCTGATTTGGCTCTAGTACATACCGGTTACATAGGTACCGGTGCCTTTTTCGGTACCCAACCCTACTTCTATATGAACCAAAAACAGGAAGTAATGACAAGATGTGACATGATTTGACGCGGAACGAATGGTATATTCAAAACAAGCAAAGGGCAAACATGGAGCAACGAGGAGATAAAGTGCCGTTTTTGAGCTCTCCATGAGTTCGCAGGTGGTTCACACGCAACAATGAGCATGCAGTCCAGCAGATATTAGGCATTAGGTGTGTTCGACTTAAAGCAGCGCTGAGCAGACCAATTGGCGAATGGGTACTGTGATGTCACACACCAATCGGTCTGCACAGCGCTGCAATTTTAGTTTTTCACTAAGCACGCATAAACGTTGTTTTCTCAAAAACACAATCACATACATACATGCTGCTCACATATTATTGTAGCCCAGTTTGTGCTGATTATGGTGCTACTAAACTTAGTCATTAAAATGTTTATTAGCAACTGAAAAAAGCACAAATGTCATGACATGTCAAAACTTTTCCAGGGCCCAAAACACCCTCAGACCCCAGAGGGTTAAGTCGAACACAGCTTTTGTTTGGGGTGTTCGGTGAGTTCCGTCGTGAAATATACGTCATTCAACCCGACCAATCAGGTTGTGAACGTATCACTATGCCTTTAGTTTAGGTTCGCTGTCAAAATGCCAGTGTGAATGCTAAACGAACCAGGACCAAATGTATCTTTTTATTTTTTGGTCCGGACCAAACGAACCAAGAGAACCGAACTACAAGTGTGAACCCACCCTGAATGTCCTACTATGAGAGCTGTGTCTAGAGCAGGGGTGCCCAAACTTAGTCCTGGAGGGCCGGTGTCCTGCAGAGTTGAGCTCCAACTTGCCTCAACACACCTGCCTTTAAGTTTCTAGTATGCCTAGTAAGAGCTTGATTAGCTGGTTCAGGTGTGTTTAATTGGGGTTGGAGCTAAACTCTTCAGGACACCGGCCCTCCAGGATCGAGTTTGGGCACCCCTGGTCTAGAGGTCTAAAGCAAAATTCAAAATTCAAAACAAACCAAACCAGCATGAACATGTTAAGCTTGTGTGACATGATTTTTCCAGCAGGGATTTCTGCCCTTGACCACAGAGTGGAAAAGACATTGGTTATGTACAGTAAGGCTTTCATTAAACACACAAGTTTTGATGTTTCCATGGACATCAGATCCTCCATTCTCATGAGTCACATTTTTGAATTGTGCGTCAGCCTTTAATATGGCAGACTCCTGAGATAGATCACAGCAATAAACTCTGCAGCTCAACACGCAAGAGTCGCCGTATCTCATCATCAGCAAGCGGACCACTCTTGGGGAAGGAGCCTCTTTACAGAAATAGCTCAGACATCTCGTCCTCCCTCCCTCTCAGCTCCTTCAGCGAGTGTTTTTTGTTTTTGCTGCTGTTCCTTCCCCTCCACAATGAAGCTCAGCATGGGAACAATAGCCTTCACGTCAGAGCCGGCCCACTACACAGCAGCCCTGTGGGCCTGATTCCCGGAAACAGAATGGGCTTCTGGCAGGGTCCCCTGTTTCCTGAATGTGTGAATGAGGGAGGGAGGGAGGGGGGAAGGAGCATTTGGGGTGGCTAAAAGTGAAGGCAGGGGGCAGGACTGGGCCAAAAGAAAAATTCTCAGGGCTTTGCTCCCTCGCGATTCCTACTTCTCTCTTTTTTCCAAGGCACTGCTTTCTCTTTCTCTCGAAAACCGTCTTTAAGCTTTTAGTGGCCAACAAACAAAATCACAGCTTAAACATGACTGAAGCGCTGCCGATCCAGGCCACAACAAACAAAGTGGAGATAAAGGAGAACATCAATTCTCCAAGAAATCAAATGGAGGTTTTTTTCTTAATGCTGAGTGAAAATCAAAGAATTATGGACGCGAAAGAAAATCTTAAAAGTTAGTAAATCTGATTCACTCTGGCCTCTGCTTTCGATAAGAAGGGAAAATCTGCAGGCCTAATTATCTTGTGTGCCTTTGTGGAAACGGGAAGAGCTTCATAATCTAGTTCACAAGAGATTAGAGAGGAAAAGAGAGAATTAATGTCATACTTTAGTTACTTTTCTTACTGAGCCGAAAAGTCCACTGAAACAATTCAGACTGTTTTGTTAATCGGTTTCCCTGATTCATTATAAGGACAAGGACTTTTTTTAGCACATTTTTATTTATCATCCAGTAAAAAGACAGAATCACAAACTGTTTTGTTAACCTGTTTGACTGAATCATTATATTAAAAAAAGGTCAGAAGAGTGATTCGTTCGCATCGGGGCAATGCTGGTTTTGATTCTAACAACAAATAACAGACTGATAAATTAAGACATGACTGAAAAAACATTGTCAAAGAAAATGGTAAAGAGTTTAATGACACCCACACATGAGACTATACAAAAAATACTCTGGTTAAAAACTACTATGTTGGTCTTGATTTGTAGGAAAAAAGTACTGTTCCCTCATTTTATTTAAATCATGGCCATGATATTCTGATTTGTTGCCTCATTTTAATTTAGTTAAAATGTGTCATGGGAAATAAGGCCACGTCCACATGGAGACGCGTTTAGCTGTATACGCATACATTCTGTATCATATAGGCGTTTCGTTCACATGGATCCGGCGTTTTGGGAAAGTGAAACCGATATTTTTTGAAACCAGGTCCCAGAGTGGATAAATCTGAAAACGCCGCCCTTGCGTTTTCGTGTGGACAGCGAATCCGTATATTTTCTGAAAAGATGACGTCATCAGCCCACGTCTCGCCCCTAGTCAGACACCGCTACGTTACGTAACAGCAACCAAAACATGAGCAAACACTGAACGATTGTCTTTTTATTAACTAACATTAACACCGATTAATAAATGTATTGTTCCATGTTCGTTTGTATACCGCACGCAAGGTTTATGTGCATAGTCCAAGTCGTCTTCTCTGTTTTTAGTGTATCCCTGTGGCAGAATTACAGCACCACATACTGGTCTGGCATGTATACTACATCGTTTTGTGCCGGTTTCGTGGTTTCGTGTGGACAGATATTTCTTGAGACGAGGGGGAAAAAAAGATTGGATAGGGAAAGCTCTGGCTTTGTGTGGACGTAGCCTTATTCACAGTATCTTGTATCCCAATATCTTGGACTCCATAGACTTCAAGTTCCTCAAAAAAAAAAAAAAACTGAATGTCCAAATATTCTCAGGGATATACTTTAAAGAACTAGCTATGAATGTCACAGATCTGTGAACAGTCTCTATACAGAAGACATCACAGAAACAAACATGAAACACATCCAAGCCAATAAAGTGACATAAATCTATCTATCTATCTAAATACACACACACCCAGTGCATCATCGTCATTACAGGCACTATCAATTAACATTAAGTGAATAATGAAGAAGTGAATGATATAAATATTGGTCTATTCCTCACACAAAGGTATCGTATCACAGAAACTGTAGTAGCAATAGATCATTTCTTCCAATATAATATATTATGACGTACATCCAAATGCAAAAGATTATGGAAAAAGAAAAAATGTAGGGTGGGAATTGAAAGATATAAATGACAGCTTGAGGTTGTAAGAAAGGGGTGGGGTAAGCTGATTATTTGATTTGAGTAGTCCGGTATACGTCACCAGACAGAAGTCTGTCATTTCATGGGGGAAAAACTAAAACTACATGAATGGATTAATTGTCTGCAAGAAGATCATTAATATGCATTTAAAAAAATTGAGTGAATTTCCATTTCATGCCAACTTTAAGACTTGGGAACATACAGCACAAGTTCTACGGTTCTGATTGTGGAACACAGTCCACTTTCGCTGTATTAAAAAGAGCAGCTTTTGCATTCTGAAAAGTTTCTCCTTTCATGTTCCACAGAAGAAAGTCAGTCACACAGATTTGAAACAATGTAAGTGTGAGAAAATTATGACGGAATGTTCACTTTTGGGTGAACTATCCCTTCAAGTTGCTCATGTCATAAAACCATTTCAGACAAACAAACTATGGGACTATCCACAATTTCTAAAACCCTTAATCCATTAAACTATTACTGATCCCAAATCAGTCAAACAGCAGATGGTTCCCAAGCCACGTCTCTTAAAAACACCATTAACAAGCTGATTTAGCAGCAGTGTTAATGACTCAATAATAGCAGTAGATCTGAAATATGATGCCATTGTAACAGGGGAATAATGATTATGCTAAGCTGCTCAGAAAACATTTAGCACCTAATTTTTCCTTCATTTGATGGCCAACAGCAGCCTCTGGATTAAAGAGTCATTTGCGGGTTTTTGGTTGTATTTGAAATGATTTGTGCATCTTTGCCTCTCTGAGCTCTTAAGCTTGTTAGTGCAAGACTGGACTTTAACCAAACAAGTTATCAATGAATTGCACACAGGAGCACTGGTACACAGTATAACACACATATGCACCAACTATGTTAATTCAAAGAACCATGTAAGAAAAGAAAAAAAAGGTTTCTGGACATGGTAATATATATATATATATAATAATAGATAGATCGATAGATTTTTTTTTTAGATGTTTTCTATGGTAATAACATGTTTTTTAAAAATGGTGCAATGACAGTGTCTTGATTTTGGAAGTGGTACCCCTTTACAAAAAAAGTACTGTGGTGTGATGTTTTCAGATGGTAATACCATGGTAAACATACCACAGCTTTTCCCTGGTACTCTAAAGTGCTTTCAAAACACTACCATGGTAAACGCCCACAAAACATAATAGTACCATGGGAATTTCTTGTGTAACATGGCAATACGCTGTTTATTTAGATATGTGTTTGATATCACGTGTTTTTGGACATGTACCATGGGAGTACTGTGGCTTTCTTTGAAGTATACTGGAGTGCTATGTACAGTTAATAACATGATACATGAATATATTATAGGGCTGGGTTTTGACACATTTCATGATTCGATTCGATTCGATTTTCATTCACAAGCTTGCGATTATTTTGGATATATATCAGGTACAGTACATGCCAAATTTTCTCAAAGAAAAAAAAATCTCTCAACTAATGCAGTAAACTATACATGAGAGTCAGTTGGTACTACATTACTATAACATTGAAGGTTAAAATGTACTGATTCGTTAAAATTACACTTAATGAAGTTTTTAAAATAATAAAGTTACAATTAAATATTTCTACTTCAGTTTTTTTTATATATAAACATAATGGTGGCTGTCATAAAATCTTTATGGATTTATTCAAACAAACATTGAAGAACAGTAAAATGTATAATGAATATGTTATATGGTGCATATATTTAGGAAAATGCCCCTCTCTACAGTTTATTTTTCTATCTGACTAATGAGTTTATGGCCACCGAATATGTTTTTCTGAAGTAAATGTGACGTTACGTGACATTGTTTACAAACCCTTATATTGATGTCTTTGCGTGGCTGAAACACTGATTGAGAGATTAAATGAGACAGGATACGGATTGTAAAGTCATGTTTAGTCATGATTATTTTGTGCTGAAACTGGTATTAATGTGCAGGAGATGATCAGTTCATGTGTGCCTCGCGCTGCCACGTCTGTTGAACTGAGGCGCTACAGCGATCTGTCACTCCACAATGGACAGAATTTGAAATCTGAGACTTTGTTTCATATTAAAAGTACCAAAGCACAATGCTTATTGGAATATATTGGACGGGAGGTGCGCTTCAACGTTCCTTCCATTAACTGAAAACAGGCTAGACTAATCGATTCTTGGGATTTAAGAATCGATATTGTACCATAAAAATGAGAAGCGATTAATATCGAGATATCGATATTTTTTACCCTGCCCTAATATGTTAATCAAAGATCTGATATCATCACTGTACATTGGTAAAACCACATATTTTTGTCTTTACTGGAGGAGGATCACCACATTTGGTTTAATCAGCTTAAAGAAATGAACTAACGAGAAAAAAACATTTGGATCCCTTCCTCTTGGTTTCCATCTATTTTGTGGGTAACACTCTTCTCGAATCCTATTGGCTGGCAAGTCTTAAAATATGTATGATCACAGCAGAACTGGCCTCAAGCGTGATAGTAACAGTGACCACACCTTCTGTCCTATTGCCCCAATTCACTGTCTCAAAGTGCTTGAAGGATGGGGTCTCATCTGCAGAGCAATCTCTCATTCTGCCCCAATAAACCCGATGAGAGCGACAGAACAAGTGTGCTCGAGGATGCACATTTCTTCACGCTAGACTGTCTCTTCACGTTTTATTATGATTAGGATGGGCTGGTGGGGGCAGGGACTGAGAGAGGGTGAGAGGAATATATTGTTTTCCCAATTCCCCAGAGGATCCAAACAGAAAGAGAGGATACAGAAACAATGGCAACAATACAAACAAACATGGCTGCCATGATTAGGAATTCTGGGCTGAAGATGATGATGATTATAAATGTAAATATACACACTACATTTAAAAAGTGTGAGGTTGATCTTTTTTATGGTTTTGATAGAAGTCTTTTCTGCTGACCAAGGCTGCATTTATTTGATCACAAATACAGTAAAAACAGTAATATTGTGAAATACTATTACAATTAAAAATAACATTTCTATTTTATAAAATGTAATTTATTCTTCTGATGGCAACGCAGAATTTTCATTTATTACTGACAGTTTAATTATTTTCAATAATTTTGAGAACTTTTTGTTTGTTTGTTTGAAATTCTGCTGGTCTCTACAATGTAGATCTCATAGCAATCTTATTTACAGGAAATATATATTGGATATGTATCACTATCTTTAAATAAATCACTCATATAAAGTTTTGGTCACCTTGATTTCCAAATGAAATGCAAAATTTACTTTCATCTGAAAAGAGGACTTTGGTCCACTGTGTTTTCTGAAGTCCACAGTCAACGTTACTGTGCTTGATTGGCCTGCAAACTCGCCTGACCTGAACCCCATAGAGAATCTATTGGGTATTGTCAAGAGGAAAATGAGAAACAAGAGACCAAAAAATGCAGATGAGCTGAAGGCCACTGTCAAAGAAACCTGGGCTTCCATACCACCTCAGCAGTGCCACAAACCGATCACCTCCATGCCACGCTGAATTGAGGCAGTAATTAAAGCAAAAGGAGCCCCTACCAAGTATTGAGTACATGTACAGTAAATTAACATACTTTCCAGAAGGCCAACAATTCACTAAAAATGTTTTTTTTATTGGTCTTATGAAGTATTCTAATTTGTTGAGATAGTGAATTGGTGGGTTTTTGTTAAATGTGAGCCAAAATCATCACAATTAAAAGAACCAAAGACTTAAACTACTTCAGTTAAACTATATTTTTACAAGCTCCAACTTTCAGTATATCCCGATTTTATCCCGAAGATTCAGGATCTCAGAGCAAAAAACAACTGTGATTGGTTGTTTCTTCATTTTAGCCATAGCCAGACAGCTACTTCCTGTTTGAGTGGGCGGAACTTGGTCAGAAAGCTGTAAAGTAAATGAGACTTCAAAGATAATTAATAGTCTGGGTATGCAACACTATTCAATCACTTAAATGAAAGTGATTCTGAGGTTGGGTGACTTCAAGGTATTGAAAGCTGAGTTATTATGAAAAGCCCTCTTTTGATTCTGCTCTGAAGAAGCTCAAATGATTATACAATTTCACTAACTTCCAATGGGCAAGAGAAAGTCTAACAGACATGATACTGACTGTTTATGAATACAGATATGCATTCATGACAGTTGTGTGGGAGCTGAATTGTGATTAAAAGGAGATTCCAGTTCATTTTCTATCTAGTTCCTTTGTTGCCATTGTCAACAACACATGCAAATGCTGCGGTCTATGACTATAACACATCTTTAAAACCATATCAAATATATTTTAAATAAACACAGTGGACGGCTCATGGAGGCAGAAGCTGAGATAATATTTTCATGAAACTCTTCATGAACCTCTGACTGCAGAAAACTCATTTTCATCCATGTTGACAGTGTAAAGACAGACACAAGCATGATGTTGAAAATGGAGCAGCACTTTAACATTCTTACAGTTTTAAACTGTAAGAATTATTCAATTAAAGTCTTAAGAGGTCCAGTTCTCAGCCAAGGTCTGAAAATAACTTTCAGAAACAACTGACTCAATATCCTGTATGGCTATGTAATGAAATCAGGGACTTAAAATCACAAAGGGTGAAAAATATGACACAATAACAGATCTGAGGAAGTGAGAATCTATAACAACAGGCTTCAAGCAAACATTTGAATTTAAGTATTAATATTGTATCATATTTAATAATAATCAATATTTATACTTAATGATTAATAAAATAAAAAATAATCATCAAAAAACTAAGCAGAGACAGGTCTTCGATTAAAGAAATATATTACAAAATAAATTACAAATAGGACAATTTAATACAGGGGGGGGGGGGGGGGGTCAAGTATCACATGGATATAACAATAAAATAATCTGTATAATAACTTGCATAATTACATAACTAATATTTTTATAATAAAACTCATATTAGTGTTTTTTCTTATTTAGCTTCATGTTGTGTTAACATGCAGATTAGTGTTGTTATTTACTGTATACAGTGTAGATATTTATATCTTCAAGAAACTACATATTTGAAAAAAAATCTGCATCACAACGCCTTCAGTTGTCCAGAAGCAGGATTGTGAGGCTCACTAGCCACTATTGTAGTCAAACACTTTGAATTTGCACGAATCATGTAGGTAACCTAATTTTCTTTTAAAAACTGTGAATTTTGACAAAATACGAGCCGTTTGCAACCCTGTTAAACAGCCCATGCACAATTCAGAAAAATTCACGTTAATAGCAATAACACATTGTAAAAAAAAAAAAAATGCTGCTGGAATTAGTTACAACTTATAATTTGTTGAGATAACTTAAATATAAACTAAAACTAAAGTTTAGTTTATCTGATACAGATTTACAAATAATGAATTTAATATAATTCAGATCTGTTTTATTTGTACTGGTTGCACTGGTTTTACTTGTACTGGTCACATTGTTGAAATCTGCGAATGGCTTACTTATAAATGCAGGGCTTAAAGTTCTCCGGCACCGTGCCGGATCTCTGGTGTGCGGCGTTTGGCTGCGAGATAGTCATCCTACATTTAAAAACACTTGTTGATATCACGTTCGAGTTCATGAGTTCGCCTACCAATGTATGAGAGGAACACAGCTTTCACTCTCAACCAAACTAACATTACTAGCTAATCAGAAGTTTTTACTCTTATAAAAACGAGACGCGCATAACAGTATCCAATTGCAGAGTCGCAGCTGATGAATGGAAAAGCCGCCTGGGTCTCGAGCGCGACACATTGAAAAAGCTGCGAGGCGCAATGCTCAAAGATTTCCATCTAGCATCATATTTACATAGAAAAGCTATTAAAAAGCAGCAGAGCTTTGTAAACAGCTCAGAGTAATCACGTCATCTCCATAAGAATGATATGATTGCCAGAATGCATTTACCTGTATTTTTTAAAAGGTCCTGTTCACACATGATCTCTTAACGGTAATTTACCAGTAAAGACTATATGTGTGAAAAGTGCAAAACTCTTCCTCTGCATATGCTGTGAATTTGGGTTGCTTAATGTTCATCTGGGGAAACTCACTTAATTTGTAACGTAAATCCTTTAAACCTATGCCAACACAGGAGAATACAACAACATATTTCTAAGTATGCGATGTATTGTACAACGCGATTTCAAAATAAAAGTTTCTGACTTTGCATGTGGCCAAATATAAAAATTAAACGTCGTTGAAATACATGAAACATCACCAAGTCGTTGGCGCCCTCTGCAGGTATTTGTAAGAATATAGGCATATTACATTATGTATTTAATAAAGTGTTGTTCCATAAAACCATGTACATGGTTTTGATACTTTATTTGAGGCCAATTATTATTGCCTCATCATTACTTTATGTATAAATAGTACTTAAATAATACTTTATATATAAATATTAAAGCCTGTTTTTCACTTAGTTGTATCTGCATTTTGTCTCACCTTGTGAGCTAAGTGTATTGTCACACCCCTAGTGACTGTGAGCATGATAACACTCACAATTTTCCAAGTGTCTGATATAGCTTTCATTCTTTAGGTTAATCATATATTAATGAAAAAAAAATCAGTTTGAATAAGGAAAGCGATAACTTTGCCATAGTATCCTTTCAAATGTTAAAGTTGCTACAGTCATTGCATTCTTTGCATGTGCTGCACTTTATTTGTACCATTTTGCTTTATTCGTTTATTTATTAGAATTTGAAAGGTAATAACAATATTGATTGATAAGTGAGATCTGATTTTAGTCCTTGAAAACCAAAAAAGTAGTGCAAGTCCTTGAAAGTCCTGGAATTTTATTTTGCAGTATCTGTACGAACCCTGTTTAAGTTACCAGTTCTTGGACCTTTTGAATGTTTTTGCTGTTGTTAATTGAACTGAACTGTAGTTTTCTGTAGTAAACTGTCTTTGTATTTTTCCTATTTTATATTCATTTCCTAGTATTTAATTTACCATTATTTCTTTTGAACAAAACAATTTCAGAAATTTCATGTTTTAGATTGTAGGTCATCTTGTACCCTGTCAAGGACAAAGCTAACCAGCAAAACTTGATATCAAAAGCATCCTAAATGTTAGACGTGTTAGCACCATATTGTAATGAGTAAACTTTCTTGGTATTGCTGTTTCAAATATCCCTCCATAATCTGTAGTCTGAGCCTGTCAAGGGCTATTGGCAATGGCAGGTAAGTTCCTAGTTAGTTTCAAGGAAAATCCTTTTCAAATTATGTTCTTTTTTTTGTTTGCCAAATAACCCTGTGTATGTGTCTGACCCCGCAACCCCTAACCCCCGGAAAAAATTTCAGGCTCAGGATTTTATTTTTGCTTTAAACCCTGTAAATGATGCTGCATATTAAACTGCATACAGCATTTTAACGTATTTTAACATCAAAAAAATGTGCAAGCGTAATGGCAGGTCAGGGGTCAAAGGTCAAAGAATCTGGAGGAACACAAGCGGAGGCAAACAGCTGACTCACCAGCAGCTGAACTGAGCTGCCCAATGGCTGCATAGCAGTGCAGTCCCAGACATGAGATTCTGCCTCCAGACAACAACATTTCTACACCAATCACAAACTCGCTTTACTCACACAATTCCTTGCTTTAATCATTTTAAGAACGAGTGCAAAAAGGCTCCGGGGCTCCAAACAAACATGATTTTTTACAGTCCGGTCACAGTAGTGTGAGAAAGATTTATAATGTTGCATGAGGGTAGAAAGCACAGCGTTCATGGCAGATGCAGCGTTTTCCTCAGGCCAATCCCTTCAGGCCTCAATCAACTCCTTAATTGAGAGTGTACATGCAAGAAACATGCTTGACATGAGTCGAGACTTGCTCTGTGTGCCACTCATTAGAGAGCTCTTAAACGGCTTGTGATACATCATGGTTAGAACTGTATGTCTGCCCCCTGGCTACTGTTACTCATTGAAACTAATGATGCATATAGTAAAGTATGGTAAGACAATATTATATTATATTCATTACAGGCAAGTAAATAATTGAGCCCAGATGTTATAATAGTTAAAGAATTTCTAAAGACCCAAAAGCTGGTTGTTCAGCTTTTTATAACTGAAAGGCATCAGTGTCATTGGAGCATTTTAAAATATGCAGAAACAATCATGCAAATAATTGTTGTGCAATGGTGGGAAAAACAAAATCAGTTAAAAAAAAAATTGAAGAAATAAAAAATACAATTCAGTATACATTAATATGCATTTGATCTTATATGGACTTAAAGGAACCAAGTAAATTATTGTTGCCAAACAGATTCAAAAAGTTTTTAAACCAAAAAAGTTAAAAGAAATATAAATACAAATTTAAGTTAAAAAAATTAAGAAATAATAAAAAGCATGGTTTCCACACTGTCAAAATGACCTGAAGGAAGAGTGTTTATGTGGACAAAACAAACAAAAATATTATTACCATTATGGAAAAATAAATACATTACTACATTTTAACTAAAATCTTTCAAAAACGCCAAAAGGAGAACTTTTTTTATTATTGTTGAGGAGAACGAGAGCTTTGATTGTTAAATCTGTGTTTGCCATTAAAACAGACAGTAAAACACTGCCATTAAAACAGGCAAAATAACAAATTCAAAGAAGTGAATGAAATTGTTACTTGTTACTAGTGGTCGACTGATATTGTTTTTTGGACAGCCGATGCCGATATCTTGGAAAGCAGGGTGGCCGATGGCCGATATAATTTTATTTATTTTAATTCATATTTAAGAAATTTGAAATAATTAGAAAATTGATTAATAAATAAATGTGTTAAATGAGCATACTTATACTTTAGATGACAAAGTATTTTTCACAAATAAATAAATATTTAATAAAAATATAATTAAAAAGGAAGTAAACACTGTAACCAACAGAGCACTCAGTATTCTGGGAAGTTTGTGTGCATTGGGAATCATATTTTTTCAAATAAAGCCAAGGCAACACTCATTTTACATACAACACGCAGTGAAAATGACATTAATATGACAGTGGGCAAATGCATAAAGCGCAGCATAATTTAAAATCATGAGTTTAAAGTTTGTCGATCGCGCGTCTCAGTGAAGCTGAACTCTCCACCTGTCCGTATTCAATTCACACGGATCGACCGTCACGCAGAGAACACGCGATCATGCAGGTCACATGCACACTTCACAAGATCTCACAAATGGATCCAACTAAGTTTGCAAGGTTTTTGAAATTAGATGTTTATTAGACATTAAAATACTTAGACAGAACTGTTAACGACAACAGCGAACAAGAGGAGGAGAATGTGAGCACTGTGTGTTCAGGCACTGACACTCTCAGCGCCGTCAAAATAAAAGCCTCGAACGCATCGGCCAAAAAGGAAAACTTATCGGCCGATGCTGATATTTGAAAAATGCCAAATATCAGCCGATATATCGGTCGACCACTACTTGTTACTGAAGTAATTTTTCCAAACAATACTAAATATACTATAAATCAGTGTTATTTTATTATTTATATATGATTATAGCATTTATTAATATTTCGTATTACCTATTATTTTATATTTTCAGTCTTCATTTTAATTTTAGTTTAGGTTTTAGTAATTTTGTTATGAGTTTTGTAATTTTATCACCTTTTTGGTCAAATATAAATATTAGTGATGAAAGGAGAAAGACGAGAGAGAGAGATAGAG